>NC_133327.1:212759939-213059939 GCF_042186555.1 Aquarana catesbeiana
AAACAATAGAACAGAAAAGAATCTAATATATATATATTATATTTTATTCTATACTGTTCTATTGTTTTTCTAGTCTATTTTCTTTTCTTTTCAAATTCATGCTATATGAAATTTGAATGTCGGGACATGGTTATATATATATATATATATATATATATATATATATATATATATATATATATATATATATATATATATAATTTTTTTCCTCCTGATCTGCTCTATTGTTTTTCTATGATTTTTTTCTATTATTTTCTAATCTATTCCAATCTTTTATATTCAAATTCGATTTACTTCTATATGAAATTTGAATTTCAGAAAATGGTTATATATATATATATATATTTTTTTTTTTCCGATCTAATCTATTGTTTTTCTAAGATATTATTTTCTATTCTAATTAAATTCAATTTCATTCTATATGAAATTCGAATTTCGGGAAAATGGTTTTATGTGTATATATATATATATATATATATATTAGATATTTATTTATATATAACTATCTATTGAAATTCGAAATTCATATAGAATGAATTCAAATTTGAATAGAAAAGATTAGAATAGAAAAAAAAAATAGAATTTCAAAAGATGATTTTATATATATATAACCATTTTACGAAATTTGAATTTCTTATAGAATGAAATTGAATTTGGATAGGATCTTAGAAAAACAATAGATCAGATCAGAAGAAAAAAAAAAAAAAATATATATATATATATATATATATATATATATATATATATATATATATATATATATTAGAAAAACAATAGAACAGAATAGAATAATATATTATATTTTATTCTATTCTGTTCTATTGTTTCTCTATTCTATTCTATTCTATTTTTTGAAATTCGAAATTCATATAGAATTAATTCAAATTCGAATAGAAAAGATTAGAATAGAAAAAAAAATAGAACAGAATAGAATAAAATATAATATATATACACATTATATTTTACTCAATTCTGAATTCTGTTCTATTGTTTTTCTAATCTATTTCCTATTTCTAGTCTAATCTTTTCTATTCGAATTCGAATTCATTCTATATGAAATTTAAATTTCGGAAAATGGTTTTATATATATATATATATATATATATATATATATATATATATATATATATATATATATATATAGCCATTTTCCGAAATTCGAATTTCATATAGAATGAATTCAAATATATATAAATTGTTATTTTCCAATCTATTTTCAAATTCGAATTTATACTATTCGAAATTCGAAATTTCAGAAGATGGTCATATTCTGTTGTATTTTAATAAATTCTATTAAATTCTATTCTATTCTTTACAATTCTTTTATGTTTATTCTATTGTTTTATTATTTTATATTCTATTTTATTGTATTCTTTTTCAGAAATCAATGTATATTTTTTCTAATTCGATTCGAATTTGTTTTCGAATTTGAGTCGACTAGATTTCGAATTTGTTTTCTAATCGAATATATTTCGAATTTGGTTTCGAATTCGATTCGAATTCGATTCGAATTTCGTCTGTGGTTTTTCGATTCGAAACATTTCGGATTCGTTTAAATTCGTTAGTATTGTAATTCGGTATTTCGGATGCATCCGAATGTCCGAATAATGAAAATTTTGTCCGAATTTCGATTCGGAACTAAATGAAATGCACATGTCTACTAACTAAATCCCTGCTTTTAACAGACGGTTAGACAGGTTAATTTGGTTGGTCAGAAGACTGGTTGGTGAGTTGAGCTATGGAATTGTTTTTGTCTTACAAGAATAAAAATCTTTGAAGCAGTTAGTTATGTCTGTAGGGTTACATAGTTACATAGTAGGTGAGGTTGAAAAAAGACACAAGTCCGTCAAGTCCAACCTATGTGTGTGATTATATGTCAGTATTACATTGTATATCCCTGTATGTTGTGGTCATTCAGGTGCTTATCTACTAGTTTTTTTAAACAATCAATGCTCCACGCTGATACCACCGCCTGTGGAAGGTAATTCCAAATCTTTGCCGCTCTTACAGTAAAGAACCCTCTACGTAGTTTAAGGTTAAACCTCTTTTCTTCTAATTTTAATGAGTGGCCACATGTCTTGTGAAACTCCCTTCCGTGAAAAAGTTTTATGCCTATTGTGGGGTCACCAGTACGATATTTGTAAATTGAAATGATATCCCCTCTTAAGCGTCTCTTCTCCAGAGAGATAACAAGCTCAGTGCTCGCAACCTTTCCTCATAACTAACATCCTCCAGACCCTTTATTAGCTTTGTTGCCCTTCTTTGTGCTTGCTTAATTTCCAGTACATCCTTCCTGAGGACTGGTGCCCAGAACTGGACAGCATACTCTAGGTGCGGCCAGTTATAAACTGTTTTACCTTTGTTCCTTTGCATGGAAGATATTTTGGATAACGCTGCTTTGTGTCGAACTTTTTTGGCTAGAAGGGCACCTGGCTTGCTACTTTGGGTGTACCATGTCATGTGGAGCCTTTTAATATTCTGAACAAATGAAGCGTGCAGGTAGGTAAGGAGTTCTTCTCTGAGTTACTGCAGGTGGGTTATATTAGATGTATTGGGTGAGGCCTTATTAGATTTCTCCACTTTGCGGATTCGATCAAGTTCGGCAATTTTTTGTGAGCGAGCCTTTTTTTCGCTTGGGCTCCCAGTTTAATAAAGATACCTCTCATACAAGATTTGTGGGAATTCAATAGGAGATGGTTATTCTGCATAGAGCCAACATTAAGTTCAAAAAATGTTTTTAGATCCAGTCTGATCCGTTCCTGATGCTCTGGGTGTGCAAAAAGAGACATGTTCATATGCCAGGGGGTATATCATTTGACGTCCGGTAGAAGTGACAGTAGAGTAGTCACTGGAGCGTGGTCCGACCACGTGATTAAGCCAATGTCAGCTTGTGATATGGATTGTAAGAGGGATTTATGCGTCAGGAATAGGTCAGTCCTGAAATAAGATTGATGGGCTGCAGAATAGAAGGAGTAATCCCTCTGAACACCGTGAAGACACTGCCAGGGGTCAAATAGGTCTTCCAAGTGTACAATGGAGGGTAGAGCAGTGGATACCCCCCTGTGTGTATTGATAGTATCATGTGATTGGTCAAGGATGTCGTTGAAGTCCCCGCAGAGAATTAAACGTTCTCTGGGATAGGGGGAAATTTTGTTGAGGATAAGTTTCAGAAAATGTTTCTGTTGAGAATTTGGGGTGTAGATGTTGACTAAGACTAAAGGGGAGTTGTTGAACAGGGAATCCATTATGAGGAACCTGTCCATAGGGTCTGATTCTACGTGGCGGAGCTGAAAAGCAACCGAGTTGCGTACTGCTGTCATGACGCCTTTAGTCTTGTTACTAGAATTTGAAAAAAAAAATGTGTGGGAAAAGGTGATGAGAGCAGAGGGGAGTCTTATCTTGCTTAAAGTGTGTCTCTTGAACGCACAGGACATCCAATTTTATGGCTAGGTCTTCCTTCCAGAGGCTCAATCTTTTGAAAGGGCTATAAAGGCCATTAGCATTTAATGTGGATATTCTGAGAGCCATTGGGGAGTAAACTTGTTGGTGTCAACAGGCATGGAGAGAGATCACGACAAAAGGAAAGTGACCCTTGCTGGGAAAGGGGAGGAGAGAGTGAAGCGGTACCCTGAGATGATAATAATAGAAAATAAAAATGTAAAAAAAGATCAGTTAACCATTACAGATAACCATATAACAAAGAGTTAAATTCACAATGCTAACAAGAGTTAATTGGCATGTTATTAGCAAAGTGTGAGCCTGTGGGTGCGCACCAAAGTAGTGTCAAAAGTCCACAGGTGGGCATTAAGAGCTCCACCGCCTGGGTGATCAACATTAACAAACAACTATAACGGATACATGAAAAACCAACTGTCTTAGGGAAAAGGAACTGTGACAGGAGAGACCAGAGGACTTTAGGTGTCAATGCCTAGAGTATCATCCAGTGGGTCTAGAGTTGGAAAATGGTTGGTTTTGAAAGTGATTCGGTGCAGGCAAGGGTGAGAAGCCCCAGTTGTGTAGCTATTTATAGCCATCTTTGGGTGAGGAGATAGTGATGAGTTGATTTTGATACGTGACCAGGAGTTTCGTCGGGAAGCCCCAGCGATTAACATCACTGTGGTCTCGTAGCGCTTGGGTGATAGGAGCAAATTCCTTTCTTCTCTGTGCAGTCACTGCAGAGATATCTTGATACAGGGCCACTCCTGCGTATGGAGGTGGTAAAGGCTGGTTGAACCTGGCGGCTCTTAGGAGCCTCTCCTTAATGTGATAGAAGTGGACCCTGACGAGAATGTCCCTGGATGTTGTATCTGGAAGATAGGCTGGTTTTGGGATCCTATGGGCCCTATTTATAAGGAGACCCCTAGGGCTCAGATCAGGTATTCGTTTCAGAAATAATTGGTGAATATAAGGGACCAACTCTCTCGGCTTTACAATTTCTGGTATGCCTTCAGCTTGATATTATTGCATCTGAAGCGATCTTCCAGATCAGTGACTTTCAGCTGGAGTTTGTGGATCATTTCATTTTGTGACTCATGTGGGTCCACTAATTCGTCATGTGCCGTAGCAACTTCAGACACCTGTGATTCTAAATGTGCTGTGCTATCCTCTATATGGTCTATCCTGATAGATAGCTGTGAGATAGAGGAGCACAGTTCAGCATAAAGCCTGTAAAGATAACAGCATTGCTTTTAATGTGGATTCAGTTGCTGGAGTGTCATTAGCTGGGATGTTGGCTAATGGCTCAATGTAATCAGCCTACTGTTCTGCATTGTTAGTGTCAGCCCAGTGAAGTTTTTTAGCAGAGGGGGCCTTGAGGAGAGAGTGTGCAGGTGAGTTAGCCCCCTCTTACCTCTATCAGATGTTGCAGGGGGAGAGAGGTCTGTGGAGTTGTCCTCCATGTCAGAGAGTTCTTCCTGATCTGGGTCTCCATGAGGCTTCAGTGTGAGACAAGAGCCGTGCAGTTTTTCAGCGCCATCTTCAATTACTGCATAGTAAAGTAGTCCATGAGGTGGCATGGTTTAACAGGCTGATTCTTCTTGCGGGACATATCCAGCCTGCTTCCCTGTGTTCGGTCTTACTAGTGGATGTAGTGATGGTGGGCTCAGTTGCTGCGGGCCACTGTAATCACCCTCGGCAGTGGAGAGCTACGAATCAGGCAGCCATTCAGGACAGCAGCTAGGACACGTCCCTAGGAACCTATTGTTTTCATCCATCCCTTGTGGGGGTGGGGAGATATTATGTAGTCCTTTGAAGAGGAAGGCTTGCAGGAGCGCTGCAGTCTTCAGATAGCTCTTTAAGATATGCACAAGGTGTCCTGGCAAACAAGATGTACACTAGATTCTCTTAGTGTGGATTCAAATGTAGCAAGGGCCCCCTTGCAAGCTTGGTGGTATGAATAAAGGTAATGGTTTCTGCATGCAGTGTCTTTTGGTGGAAAAGGTGGCAAGTGCCTGCTCACCAATCCTAACTACCTTCTCTGTTGAAGCATGAGGGCTCCGCAGCAGGCCTCTGCAGAGTCTGGCTCAAGGAACAGCATTCAACCACACTACTGGATCTGACGTGGATGTAATGACAGCAGCCTCCAGGCTGCCACTGAATGATCAAATGTGGCTGGCAGTGAATGACTCTCTCCCTGTAGCACTGGCCGCTGCATAGTCTAGCACCAAGTCACTGCTTGAAGATCCAGGCCGTGTTCCCAAGAGATCGATTCCATCCTTACACAGGCTTTATATTACCTCTCCCAGAATTCTGTTCTCTTCTCCAGCCGGCTGGTACTTGTTTTTTTTTTTTTAACAATCAGAGGTGCTTTATTGTTATCATATTGAGTAAACACAGTATACAGATTGACATAATACAAAACAGAATGCATTGGTCATATGCAATAACACAGGAAAAAAAAGGTATTTCCAGTAGGACGTATAACATTCATAATGTACTATAACTAAAAAAATAAAAAATGAACATAGGACTTAGGCATGGAAAAGAAAATTGCAAATGGAAAAGACAGAGCAACAACGGTGTATGGGGCTTAGGAAGAAGTCCATGGGGCCCATACCTTGTCATATTTCCATTGACACCCTCTATTTATATATGTAATTCTGTACATAGGCAAGGCGGCCTCAATTAGTGCTTCCCAGGAGGAGAGGGATGGGGGGATGGTGAGATCCATCTTAGGAGAATCTCCTTTTTGAAGTAGAATAAGAGGTAGGAGATCAGTAGGGATGAGCCAGATGTTCAAGTCGAACGTAAGTTCGACTCGAACATCGTGTGCTCGCCTGTTCGCCGAACAGCGAACATTATGTGGTGTTCGCGGCAACTTTGAAAAGCCGCGGAACACCATTAAAGTCTATGGGACACTAACATGACAAACCAAAAATGCTAATTTTAAAGGCTTATAGGCAAGTTATTGCTATGAAAAGTGTTTGGGGACCCGGGTCCTGCCCCAGGGGACTTGTATCCATGCAAAAATAGTTTTAAAAACGGCATTTTTTTTAGGAGCAGTGATTTTAAAAATGCTTAAAGTGATACAATAAAAATGAAATATTCCGGCGGCATGTGCGGCAGCTCCCAAGATGGGCACCGGCTTCTAGAGCTCCGATCCACCACAGCTCCATAACAGCCACCGGAACTCACAGAGCGGTCCCCCAAACACATCACTGGGACAATTGAGCCCAGAAACCCTCCGATATCAGCCGCACAAGCCAGGAGGAATCTCAGCAACCAGATGTCCGCAGCGGCCATCCCCCTCAGCTATGCCAAGATAGGGGTGGCCCCACGAGGCACACACAGCTCGGAGGCCTCAGATGAATCCATTGCGGATCAGGACCTGATACCCCCACACTCTCCTGGTACCTCTTACCCGCCCCCGACCATGGCTGCTTCCCCTGCCTCTACGGAGTCCCTGCTGGGCAGCATGAATTCTGGTCTCCCCTCCACCCCCATGCTAGACCCGCATACAGGCATGCTTCTGTCAGTGAGTGAAGCTAATGATGCTACCCCCATTCCCAATGACTTCCCCTCCATGATGGCAGCGTTTTCTCAATTACTCTCTAAAAGCTTGGCATTGAATGCAGCCCAAATTACTTCATCCATCCATGCTGACCTGCAGCAAATAGGGATGAGAATGGACACTATAGAAAAGAGAGCTGATCAATCAGTGGCACGGATGCAAGACATTCAGGATCAGTTGGAAGCTGCATTTGCAAAGATCGACGACCTCAAGAACAGATCGAGACATTACAACTTTAGAATCAGGGGGCTCCCCGAGTCTGAGAAGGATGTGCATGCGGCTGTAAAATCTCTGATCAAGGGCCTTATCCCAAATATCCCTGAACATCGCATGGAGTTGGATAGAGCTCACAGAGCCCTGCAACCCCCCCGCTCGGATGGTCTCCCAGAGACATCATCGTTAAACCTCATTTTTATTCGGTGAAGTAGGAGGTAATGAAAAAATCCAGGTTCTCAGGCGACCTCAAGCTGTTTGGTAACAAAATTCAGGTTTTTGCAGACCCATCGCCATACACAATACAAAAGAGACGTGCGCTTAAACCACTCCTGCAACTTCTGATGGAAAAAGAAATTGCATATAGGTGGTCTTTCCCTCTTCGTCTGAATTTTTCATACAGAAACAAGAGCCACAGCTTCTCATTATTTGCCGAAGGTGAACGCCTGTTATTACAATTGGGCCTGATCATACAGGAACCTCCCTCCACCGAGACTGCCAGGGGAACCCCACCGTCTTCAAAGAGACCCCCACCAGCTATCCCGCTGCAGCCCATCTGGCTTCAACGGAATCAGAAGAGATCCAAGGAGAACATTCGGCCATGAAACACAGGCCTCTTACAGGAACCAGGGCCCTGATCCGGGGCTTTCTTTTTTCCTCCTCTCTCCACTTCTGGATGCCTTTTGGAGCTTCTCTACTCCACCCCCCACTAGACGGCTCCATTTAGGGACTATTTCCTCACCTGCACTGATTCAGATGGGGAAGGATTAAGGCTCAGATTCTCAGCCTTGACCGGTCTGAATGTCACCTAAGCACTGGGGCTTCGGACAGTGTTTTGGGGAAGGGGGAGGGGTAGTTATTACTGGCTCCTCAGTGAGCTCCAATAAACAATTACTTTGTTTAATGGTTATACTTATCTTTACCCGCCTTCGACCTTATGGTCAGGTTTTGAGTTCTCATCCTCTGAGGGAGAACTAATAGCTATCAGGGTTTAAAATGTTTAACGTTTTTCCAGGTTTTACTCTTACATATTCCTCTGTGTGGTTGGTGTGGCTGGCAACGTCGGCGGCGTGCAGGGATAGACCCACAAGCCTCAGGAGGGTCATCTCCCGCCTTGTTTCCAAGGCTTCTGAGCTCACCCCGGACAGGGCCTGTCTGCTCCCCCCAGGCCCCTAGCCTCATTGGCTGGGGCCCTGGATGATGGTTGGGCACCGTTAGAGGCAATCGGTGATATAAACGGTTTACAGTTTTTAGTTTTTCTCGGGACGCTCTGCTTATCAGTTATTACAGGCTCTAGGATAGTCTTCAGTTGAAGTATTTTTAAGGTGTCAGGGCTGTGGTGGACCCAGTGCACCTCCAGTGGTTGCTTACCTGGTTTCCCCCTAGTCGGGGTTCTCCGGTCCTCTCAGGATTAGGGGTACGAAGTGGCTAGTTCACTTCACCCCGGGGACCCCCAGGTTTATTGTTTCCATGGGCTATATATGACTGAAAGTCCTTTACTTCAGGTCTCTGTAATGTTTTTGTTTTTCTTCCCTTCTTTTTTTTCATTTCGCTCTTCTTTTCCCTTGTCTCTGCTCATCTGAGTGTTCCCAGGTTCCGGGTGCATCTGTGGCCCTCACTTCCCAGGTCCAAACTATTCATAGGCTCATATATCAATTGGGCTGCTCAGCATGATCTCCTCGTTCAGTAAAGGTAAGACACAGATCTCACCCTCTGTGGTCCATGGCTAATCCACATTGCCCCCCTCCCACCCTCAAAATCATATCTCACAATGCTCAGGGTCTCAATTCACCCGTAAAACACAGGAAACTATTTCAATTGTACCATTCCATGCATGCAGACATTCTCTTCCTCCAAGAGACCCACTTTCCATCCTCATATAAGCCCACTTTCCTACACCAATGCTCCTCCCAATTCTTTTTGGTTTCCATGGTTAACAAAACAAAAGGGGTGGCCATCTGCCTTGCAAAACACATTAACCTATCACAATCGGAGACTATAGTTGACCCGCTGGGTCGTTATGTCCTGGTTTCTGGCCACATAGATGGGGAACTATATACCTTTGTCTCATACTACTCCCCTAATAAGGGGCAGAAAACCTTTTTTGATTCCCTAATACACAAATTACAACCTCACTTAAAGGGCACAATTTTTCTAGGCGGCAACTCCAATATGGCCTTCGACTTCTCTCTTGACAAATCTGCAGGTGGGAAACTGATACCTAGGTGCCCCTCCAGACAGAGCATTAAAATTGCGAAGTTGTTTCATGAGGCAGGACTGATAGATATTTGGAGAGAGACTAATCCACATATTAAAGATTATACTTTTTCAGCACCTCATAATTCCTTTGCCAGCATAGACCACATCTTCACACGACCCTCTTCGATTCCCCCCATTAGGGGGTCCAGGATAGTTGATACACTCTTGTCCGACCACTCAATGGTGACTCTGACCACACAAAGAACTGCGGGTACCAGAGGTCCCTTCGCTGGCGCCTGCAGGAATCCTTCCTGAGTGACCCAGTACAATGTACCTCACTGGAAGAGGCCATCAAAGACTATTTTCAAATTAACACGACAAATTATGTTTCACCGGTGACTGCTTGGGCAGCTCATAAGACCGTGATTAGGGGGAAATTGATTCAACTGACATCTAAACTTAAGGCGGAACATAGAGCAGACACAATTAAGTTATCAGAGGACTTCCGTAGTTCAGTAAAGGCACACAAACAACACCACACACCCCAATCCTTAGCAAATTTAGATAAAGCCAGGGCCCTCCTTAATCTAAACTTGACTATGGCTGCTGAAAGACACCTCAGGTGGACAGGAGCAAAATTCTACTCCCAAAATGACAGGATAGGATCGAGACTGGCAGTCAAACTGAGCCCCAAACCCCGCTCCTTGGCATTCCCGAAAATTAGACTACCTTCAGGGGACCTGTCCCAGAACCCCGCCAAGATTATGACAGCTTTCCACCAGTTTTATTCCGACCTTTACAAACTGAACCCTACATCCTCCCGTCTGACTCAGAATACCTTCCTAGATTCCCTACCATTGCCCACTCTTGTCTGACCACAGGGACCTCCTTGAGAACCCCTTCACTCAATCAGAGGTACTAGATGCGATCAAATCACTGAAGGAGGGTTCCTCACCAGACCCAGATGGCTTTTCCATCTAGGCCTATAAAATGGCTTTTCCATGTAGGCCTATAAAAAATTTGGCCCCTGCTTGGCTCCACACTTGACTAGACTTTTCAATGCACTTAGGGACAGAACACCCCTTGGCGTTGACCTAAACTTAGCATACATCTCGGTTATACCCAAATCCGTCAAAGACACGAACGAGGTGGGCAATTACCATCCTATTTCACTGATAAATAATGACATTAAAATTATGACAAAGATACTAGCAAATAGAGTCGCTAACTTCATCCCTTCATATATACATAGAGACCAGGTGGGTTTTATCCCTGGGAGACAGGGCCCAGACCAGATCCGTCAGACCATCAACGTCATTTCTCTCCTGAAGTCCCAATGGGATGGATGACATCCTCAGAGAGGCTTTCTTCTCTCGATTGATCTATACAAAGCCTTTGATTCAGTGGATGGGGCATACCTGTCTGATATCCTCCAGAGGTAGGGATTTGGCACATTTTTTTTAACTTAATCCATTTGCTCTACTCTAACCCATCAGCTCAGGTGTGCTTGATGGGCAGATACTCAGCCTCTTTCAATATCAGTAGGGGTACCAGACAGGGATGCCCTCTCTCACCCCTCCTTTTTGCAATAGCAATCGAAACGCTAGCCATAGCAATTAGCTCAAATCCTGACATTAAAGAGGTTACGTGTGGGGATCAGGAACATAGATGTGCGCTCTATGCTGATGACCTCCTCCTATTTATAACCTCCCCTTTAATTTCCATGCCTGTGGTCTACAGGACTCTGAGGGCATTCAGTGAGATTTCTGGCCTGAAGGTCAATATGAATAAGTCATTGGCTTTAAACATAACAGTTCCTAGCGACCTACTTGCACAATTTTCTAATAACTTTGACTTTTCATGGGCCCCAGCTGCAATTCCTTATCTAGGGATAAAGCTAACACCAGACATTAATAACCTCTTTAAAGCTAATTACCCTCCTATGATTCTGAAATGTAGAGAGGAGTTGGTCAAGTGGTCTAGATGTGGTCTGTCCTGGCTGGGCAGGTTGCATGCAGTGAAGATGACACTTCTACCCTGTCTCTTATATCTTTTTCGCTCCCTCCCAATCCCCAATCAGGAAGCTATTTCTCAGCAAGTTTCAATTAGAAATAGTACGCTCTGTCTGGGTCAACAAGGGGTACAGGTGCCCAACTAGAACCGTTTTGTGCCTAAAGTCACAGGGCGATTTGGGGTTACCAGACCTGTGGGGTTACTATCAGGCAGCACAATTGTCACAAATTTCGATGGCCTTCTCCAGGGTCAAAAAACTGATTGGCTTTCTATGGAAAGGAAAGCTGTCCCCTTTAATACTATTGACTACCTCCTATGGTCTGATCCCAAAAGTAGGCCGGCCATAATGACCCCCACTCTATCTCACTCAGTTGCCTTCAGCTCCAAGCTTTATGCACAACATTTCCTGATATGCCCTCTGAAACCACTAGCTCATCTATTCAATAACCCAAAATTCCCTCCGAGACTCAATATAAAAGCTCTCCGCTGGTGGATGGACAAGGGCCTTTATTGCATAGGCCACTTCCTCTCCCCAGCAGGCCCTCTTACCCAAACCCATTGCAGGAAGAACCTGAACATGCCTGATATGGAAAGGTTCAGTTTCTCCCAAATCTCCCATTTTCTGAATACCATCTGGACTAACAAGAGGGATCCTCCCTCTATAACCCCTTATGAGCAATGGTGATCCAACACTATGGACCAGAGGGGAGTCATTTCCCTGATATACACAGCCCTTCAAATGAATCTGGACAAGCCGTCCTACGCTTGGGCCTGGGAGGAGGACACGGGCAGCACGTGGAATGCATCAGAATGGTTCCAGGCATCGAAATGCTCCTTTAGAGGTATTTGCAATATATTGTTAATTGAAGCTAGTCTAAAGGTCCTGACCAGGTGGTATTACGTTCCTTCCAGATTAGCTCTGATATACCCAGGGACCTCACCACTTTGCTTCAGAGGCTGTGAGCTGGAAGGCTCTATGATTCATATTTGGTGGACTTTCCCCCACATTAGATCCTTTTGGCAGAAAATTTTTTGCACCATTAGCTCCCTAGCAGAGGAAACGGTCACTCCTAACCATGACACAGCTCTACTTAATCACTACATACCTAACCTGCCTAAGCATTTACAAGACCTCTCCTTCTTTATTCTGCTGGGAGCAAAAATCACAATAGCAAAGGCCTGGAAGTAGCCCACTGTCTCCTTCCAGGCCTGCAGGCAGAAAATCTCATGGATTATGGCCCAAGAACACATATATGATATGACATACAATGATAAAATTGAGAGGTTTAATGCCACCTGGGAACCTTGGGCAACACTTTGTAACATTCCATTTCTTCCTGGTATGGAGTCTGCAACAAGGAACCTCTTTCCCCTCATTAACCCCTTCTTTGTTTCACCCCTTTCCTTTCATACGTTTCCGCTTTCTCTTTTCTGGGGCACCCAACCCCTACCTCAACTAACCAGTCAATTTACCTGAAATAGCCCTTATGGGGGATTTCCTCTTCCATTCGGGTCGGATTGTCGGGGAGGTTTTCTCCCCACCAGGTATGTAAGATCTCCAAACTGGAGGGAGGTTAATTTTTGTCCAAGAGGGCTCTACCTATTACTCCTTACCATTGGATTAGCAAAGCCCTTGTTGGAAGGTTCTGTTGTGGGCTTCGGGGGGGGACATCATGCATACTCAAAGAGAGCTCCCAAAGGGGTGGGATGTTTGGGCCCCCCTGGGGGGTTCTGACGACCACTTCCTAGGACCTCGTGATTTTTTTTCTCCCAGTCACCAACCTTTGGGGCGGGCACTCCCTGACAGTCCTGACCCTATACATGGACGTCATTGATGACTGATCTGTTTATACATATCTTCTGCTAGCGCCAGCAACTCTTGCTCATAGGCTAAATTTCCGTGGTTGACTCAAATATAAATATAAAAATATATTTTGAAAAAAAAAAATGAAATATTCATTTAAATATCATTCCTGGGGGGTGTCCTTAGTATGCCTGTAAAGTGGTGCATTTTTCCCATGTTTAGAACAGTACCACAGCAAAATTAAATTTCTAAAGGAAAAGAAGTAATTTAAAACTGATCTCGGCTGTAATGAATTGTTGGGTCTCAGCAATACAGATAAAACTCATTGAAAGAAATGGCATGGGTTCCCCCCCAGTCCATTAACAGGTCCTTTGGGTCTGGTATCAATATTAAGGTGGAACCCCGAACCAAGATTTAAAAAAAATTGCGTGGGGGGCCCCCCAAAATCCATACCAGGCCCTTCAGGTCTGGTATGGATATTAAGGGGAACCCTTCCCCAATTTAAAAAAAAATATGTAGGGGTCCTCCTAAAATCCATACCAGAACGTCTGGTATGGATTTTAACCTCTCTGGCGGTATTATTATTTTAGATTTTTGATGCTGAAAATGGTACAATTATTTTGCATGGAAATTTAACATTTTATATTGTAGGCCTGTAAGGAATAACTCACTTAAATCTGTCCAAACAAGAGTCTAGTAGACATTCCAGGTATGATAAAGTTTGAAAAACTAAATCATAAACTATAATATAATAAATAACTATAAATAATTATAACAAATAATAATATAATAATAAAAAAAAATGTCAATAATGTAATCAAATCAAAAACACTGAAATTTGCTCAGTTGCAGAATTGTCGCTGTCATTGCTTTCAGTGTTGATGACGGATTTCCCACAAATCACCATCGCTCAATTCTGCAAGTGATTCTAATTTATTATCGCTGTTTTCTAGCTGGTCTAAAACCACTTTTGATGTAAAGGGACAGTTTTGGTTGCTATGGACAATCTCCAGATTCCAGGCAGAAAGAACAGTATTTATAATATAAAACTGCATGCAGGGCACTGGACAGGCCATTAGGGACAAAAGGGATGTGAAATAAATTGATACAGTAATGTAATCTGTAAGATTACAGTGTACTGTATATGTATTGTGTGTTTTACTTCTTGAATTTGGCGCCATTCTCCATCCCCGTGCGTCGTAACACTCGCAGGGAACGGAGCTCGGCTCTGTGAAAGATCGAGCGGAGGACGGCTCTCAAACAGACATTGCAGGATCCTGGGATCAAGGTAAGTAAGCTGTACCTGGATCCTGCAATGCAATCCCAAGTGTGGCTCGGGGTTACCGCTTTTGGTGCTGAAAATCAACCCCGAACCACACTCGGGAATACCGTCAGGGAGGTTAAGGGGAACCCTGCGCCAAAAAAAAAATGGCGTAGGGGACCCCCAAAATCCATACAAGACCCTTATCCGAGCATGTGACATCAGAGGAAGGCGGATTTACATCACTGGGTGGCCCCACCCTCAGCTATATAACAGCTGTCACCGTGAAGAAGCGTTACTCGGCGGGAGCCTCCCATGGAGGCTTTACATTGTGGGACATTTTTATTTTTTTATTTTTTAATAAAGGACTTGTCCCAAAGTGTCTCCTGTCTTTTTTACTACTTTGACAATTTTTTTGTGAATTGGTAGGGGTACAATGTACTCGTTACCAATTCACATAGGGGGGGCTGAGATCTGGGGGTCCCCTTGCTAAATGGGGCTTCCAGATTCTGATAAGCCCCCCACCCACAGACTCCCACAACCACTGGGCAAGGGTTGTGGGGATGAGGCCCTTGTCCCCATCAACATGGGGACAAGGTGCTTTGGGGACCCCAAAGTTGAGTGCATGTGGCCTGCTATGGTTCAGGAGGGGGGTCACTTTTTAACCTGTGGCCTGCCAGGTTGCGTGCTTGGATAATGGTCTGGTATGGATTTTGGGGGACCCCTACGCCATTTTGTTTTTAATTTTGGCGTAGGGCTCCCCTTAAAATCCATACCAGACCTGTAGGATCTGGTATGGATTTTGGGGGGACCCCTACGCCATTTTTTTTTAAATTTGGCACAGGGTTCCCCTTAATATCCATATCAGACCTGAAGGGCCTGGTATGGATTTTGGGGGGACCCCCACACAATTTTTTTTTTTAAATTGGGTTCGGGATTCCCCTTGATATTAATACCAGACCCAAAGGGCCTGGTAATGGACTGGGGGGAACCCATGCCATTTTTTTCAATGAGTTTTATTTATATTGCTGAGACCCGACAATTCATTACAGCCGCGATCAGTTTTAAATTACTTTTTTCCTTCAGAAATGTCATTTTGCTATGATATTGTTCTAAACATGGGAAAAATGTGCCACTTTACAGGCATACTATAGACATCCCCAGGCACGATACTTAAAGGAATATTTCATGTTTATTCACTGCTCCCGAAAAAACTGCAGTTTTTAAAACTTTTTTTGCATTGATACATGTTCCCTGGGGCAGGACCCAAGTCCCCAAACACCTTTTATGACAATAACTTGCATATTAGCCTTTAAAATGAGCACTTTTGGTTTTTCATGTTTGTGCCCCATAAACTTTAACAGTGTTTGTGTGTTCGTCTGAACTTTTTGCCTGTTCGCAAGTTCTGGTGCGAACCGAACCGGGAGGTGTTCGGCTCCTCCTTAGAGATAAGTAGTTTTAAATGATGAGAGTGTCATCATTTGCATGTCGTTGTGGACCACAGCAATGCTAATTCTGGGGAGGGACAACTGTAACCTAAGATTAAATTCACCGAACACTGCTGACCAGTAAGAGGATATAACTGGGCAATCCCAGAACATATGGATGAAAGTCCCCACCTGTGTTTTACATCTAGGACAGTTGAGGTTCCGATCCGGGAATATGTGGTGTAATCTCTGAGGTGTGTAGTAGATCAGGTGGAGTAATTTTACCTGAATGAGCTTATCCCTGGAAGAGATGACCAATCTAGGACCCTGATCCTGACAATCCTCCCACACTTCCTTGTCTAATGATGGTATGTTCACATGCCACACCTCCCATACCCTGTCCATTTCAAGTGAGTCGGTGCCCAGGAGTGCAGCGTATAGAGCTGTTAGAGGCTTGTCTAGTTCACCGGGAGATAGCAGTTCTTCTATAAGATCAGCCTGGAGGAGAGGCACCTGGGAAAATTGTGCCCCAACAGCATGTCGCAGCTGCAAGTATCTGAGCAACATCCACTGGGGTAACTTAAATTTGAAAAAAGGTCAGAAATCGATAGTAAAGCACCCATGAGGCATAATATCACCCAAAGTGGTGATGCCATGTCTGGTCCACACTTAAGGGTCTGGCAGGGTGCGAAACTGTGGCAAACTGGGGTTCCCCCACCATGGATGGGCTGGAGACCACTGATTAGGACGTTGAAACCTCCTCCTAGCAGCCACCCACACCCTCCATGTAGTTTGTATTGGATCAGGAACCCCCTGATAAGCCCTCAGGCCCGGCTGGTACTTGTAGTCCATAAAAGTCCAACTGAATGCAAAACCTGGCTCTTTGAACTACATGCCAAGATGCTTTGCTCCCCTCTTAGGTCTCATTGACTCTGCTTTCAGGATATGATGACATATAGTCTGAGTTGAGCACCAGGAGAGAACAGTCTCACTGTAGCAAGTGCTGCAAAGTTCTCCTGATAATGCAGGCAATATTAGCCAGCTCCTTGCTACATCAGTATAGGCACCACATTGGTCTTACAGCAATCCAGTGGTACTATGCCAGTCATTAACCCTTTCACTGCCAGGCCCTGTGCTCCATTTTGTACACTCAGGTGGTCAGAAATGTTTTACAATTTTTCCTTTGCTTTTTTATTTTTCCCTTACAGCTTTCAGAGTTTGTAAAAGACCCCCCAAACCATATATTTTGTGAAAGCACATTATCAGTAGAATAAAAATAAGGTACAACTGAATTTTTAGACCCAGCGGTATTTGCGGAAATGTTTATCGAACAAATATATTTGCAAAAAATACACTAAAACCATTATTATCAGATAATAACACAGCAAATTTTACAGAATTCCTACTAAATAGAAAAGCCTAACCTGTATTGAGTTAATAAATAACAAATATTTATAATTTTTAAATTGCGCCTTTTTGGGAACTTGTGAAAATTGAAAAGACGCAAAAGTGTAAATATCCAAATTTCTCAAAAAATCTGAAGGTTTTCATTTTTCCCTTACAGCTTTCAGAATTTGTGAAAGACCCCCAAAACCATATATTTTCTGAAACCATATGACCTCTAGAATAAAAAGAAGGTGCTAATGATTTTTTAGACTCAGCGGTATTTGCACAAATGTTTATCAAACCAATATATTTGCAAAAAATACACTAAAACCATTATTAACAGATAAAAAAACAGCCAATTTTACAAAATTCCTGCTAAATCCCTAATAAATATAAAAGCTTAACCTATGTGGAGTTAATAAATAACAAAAAAATTAAATTTTTAAATTGCGCCTTTTTGCAAAATGGTGAAAATCGAACTTACGCAAAAATGTAAATATTCAAATTTCTCTGAAAATCTGAAGGTTTTCATTTTTCCCTTACAGCTTTCAGAATTTGTGAAGGACACCCAAAACCATATATTTTCTGAAAGCATATGACCTCTAGAATAAAAATAAAGTGCTATTGATTTTTTATACCCCGCAGTATTTGCGTGAATATTTATCAAACCAATATATTAGCAAAAAAAATACACTAAAACCATTATTAGCAGATAAAAACACAGCTAATTTTACAAAATTGCTGCTAAATCCCTACTAAATATAAAAGCTTAACCTGTATGGAGTTAATAAATAACAATAAAATAAAATTTCTCTAAAAATCTTTCATTTTTCACTTACAGCTTTCAGAATTTATGAAAGACCCCCCATATATTTTCTGAAAGCCTAGGACCAGTAGAATAAAAAGAAGGTACTATTGATTTTTAAGGCCCCACAATATTTGCGAAAATTTTTACCAAAGCAATATTTTCGCTAAAAATACACTAAAATAATTAATAGTGGATACTTACATGGCAAAATGTACAAAATTCCTGCTAAATTCCTAGTAAATATAAAAGTTAAAACTGTTGTGAGTTAATAAATAACAAATATTTGTACATTTTAAATTACACCTTTTTGTGAAATGGTGAAAACTGAAGGTACGCAAAACTGTAAATAACAACAATTTACTCTATAAATCTGGAGGTTACCATTTTTCACTTACATCTTTCAGAATTAAAAAAAACCCCTCAAATTAGACATTTTCTTAAAGCACCTGACCTATTGAAAAAAAAAGTGCTACTGAATTTTTGGGCCCTGCAATAATTGCGCAAATGTTCATCATATTGACCTTTCTTCTTAGATTGTAAGCTCTAAGGAGCAGGGCCCTCTGATTCCTACTGTATTAAAGTGTATTGTATTTGTACTGTCTACCCTCAAGTTGTAAAGCACTACGTAAACTGTTGGCACTATATAAATCCTGTATAATAATAATAATAATAATCATATCGCTATTTTCATTAAAATGCACTAAAATCATTAATATTGCACATAAACATCGTTCATCGCATCGTTCACATGTGGCATACTAAAGTGTACGCCCATAGAGGGCCATGTTTACCCGCACAGGGATGCACAGGTGTTCCATGCATCCCCGTACAGGCAGTCCCATTTATGTAAATTGGGATGCAACGGCTGCACAGGCATAGCTGCTGTTCCCAATCTGACATCCGTGTGGGTGTGGGTACATGATCCAGAATGCAGACAGTGTGAGCTCAGGGACATGCATGCGGACCTACATGGATGTAAAATTGGGATCAATGGCTCTGTTCGTGCAGTTGCTACATCCCAAATGACATCAATGGAACTGCCTGCGCAGAGATGCACGGAACATCTGTGCATCCCTGTAAAGGTATGCTGTGTATGCCCTGTGTGAACAAGGCCTTAGACCCCTATCACACAAGCAGACCGATCGGGTCTGCCTGTCCATTTTTCAGGCGGGCCCAATCGGACCACCCATTGTTCTCAATGGAGAGGCTGATGTAAATGGACATGTCCGTTTACACCCGCCTGCATCCGATCCATTCCACATCCATCTAGCAGATCGGATTAGATGGTATCCAATGGAAATGTACAGGTGGTCCGTTTCGATCCGACTGCCCCATAGAGAACAGTGGGCTGTTTCTGAGTCCGCTCTGCATGAGCAGAGCGGACACACACATGTCATCCGCCTGCTCAGTGGGGATCAGCAGAGAGATCCCCCGCTGAGCAGGAAGATCTGCTTGACAGAGTCCGCTCCATGTGATAGGGGTCTTACGAGGAGCCGCCGGTCCATTTGTAGCGCAGCTCCCATGCAGGGTGCCGGACTCATATGTTTCTATGAGTTTTTTTTTTTCAAGCCACGTGATTAAATCCTGAGGCTCTAATTGGCTTGAAAAAGGTTGGGCTTGGAGCATTGCACACCGAACCTATCCACTTGTGACAATAGCAAATTAATATTCAGTATGGTCTTCCGGCTTCTCCTGAGGAAGCCAAGGAGGGGTGAGTGTGGGGGGAGACCATCACCATGGAGGGGTGAGTGCATGGGGAGACCGTCGCCGTGGAGGGGTGAGTGTGGGAGGGGGGCCATCACTGCGGAGAGGCTTGGTGCGGTGGACCTGGTTGTCATCCCCCAAAAAAGTCACTAGGTCTTACTTTTTTAGGGGGGTCTTTGGTGAGATTTCAGAGGTCTAAACAGACCCCCATATCTCTTTTTTTTGAGACAGAGAAAGGGACTGATTCACTTTACTGTGAATGAATGCATGGAATCTGTATAGAGATTCCATTTATTCATAAACTGACAGTCTGATACATAGTAACACTCGCGGTTACTATTATTAGATGTCAGTGGGCATATAGGAGCGATCATAGTGATGGCTGCATGCGCCCAGGGTGCTACACTGAGGGGGGTGGTAAACACATGTTTACCAAGTTCCCCAAGCCCAAACACCCCCCCCAGCTGCAGTGCTCCCCCCCCACTCTCCCATGCCGCGATCCCTAGCCTGTCAGATAGCTGGAGCAGAAACTGCAGGCTGAGGGAGGGAAGGGGAAATGCCACTCCCAGCATGGATGGATCGGGGGTGCGAGGGGCAATATGGGGGGTGATTGGAGTGATTGGGGGGACACATCTGGACCCCCCAAAGCCCAATGCAGCACCTGAAGATGGCGGGAATGACAGAGGAGGGATGCTGGCTCATGATGGTAGCTGCAGGGGATCCAATTTGCGGGGGGGTCAGATTGGGTGGGAGGGCACTGGGGGTAAAGAAGGGGGTTAAGGGGATAGGAAAGGAGAGTGGGGGGAGTAAAAAATGTATATGATTATTCCTGCGCTATCATATGTGTTACAGAGGAGCTCCTGGAAAAGCTGCCTGCACCGGATAGGGTACAACCAGACCCTGCTTACCAATTAATGCAATATTGAGGTGGTGCTGCACTAATCTTAGCATTAAACAAAAATTATATTGAAGTGATGGTGCTAATCAAGTGCAGTGCTAAATAAATATACTAAGGCGTAGATCAAAATAAATAGCGATAATGAAAGGTTTTGAATAGTATGTGACCAATCCTACATAAAAAACAATCACTAGATACAAAAGTGCAAAGTGCAAACACAATATATACAATTACCATCAGTGAATATCCATATCAGGAAATTGCAATGTGAAAGTATCAAAAAGTGCAAAAATGCTGTAGGAATAGACCTTTCTATATAAAGTGCAAAAATGTCCAATGTGAACAGTATAATCCTGTGTGTAGCATGCACAGCAGGCATATAGAAATCATATAGAAAAAGTGACTCATGCAATAACAAATCCACGTGACCAATAATGCGTAATCTTCAAATAAATCAAATAGTAAGTGAACATATGAAAGTCCTTCACAGAGTAAAACAGCTTCCTAGCATGCACATATTGCAGTGAAGTGCTCAGATGAATATAAAATATTGTTCCTCTTCATGTTAAACACACACTAGTAAGTAATGGCCCCCTACCTTAAGGTAATGGGGTAACAGCATAAGACCAGTGTTGGGAGTACCATCCTTTTTTAACATTAATTCCTCAGGTGGTACAGGGGGCACGAAATAGAAAGAAGGAAGGTCCCAGATAGCATAATATTGTCAGGCTAAAACTTGATTTTATTAGCATAAATCATGGGTACTCACATAACAGCAGTGAAACAATGGCTTATCTCCAATGAGCGGCGAGCTCGTAAGCCTCAATCAGCATAAGGCCGTCCCAAGGGACAGGCACCTTATGCTGATTGAAGCTTACGAGCTCACCGCTCTTCAGCTTGCTGTTATTCAGTGCATTCTGTTTAGTTCGTTCTGACCAGCCGACCGTTTTGAAGCCATGTTGCGGGTACGTGCTTGTTGTAGAGTTTGTGCTGTGTGGGGGCTTGGTGTTGGGCTTCTAGCTTTGACACAAGCCCAGTCCATGAACAGGGCATTCAGGAGTTCATAGACCAAGAATTGGTTGCTCCAGTGTGACCAATTCTCTCACATGCCTTTGCTGCGGGAGATCCAGGAGAATAACCCTGATGATTTCAGGAATTTTCTCCGGATGACAGACCCTGTTTTTCCGTCTGTGGCTTTGCTGTCCCCTTATATCAGCAGGCAGGATACCTGCATGCGGCAAGCCATCACTCCCGAGCAGAGGCTAGTCGCCACGTTGCAGTACTTGGCGACTGGGAGAAGTCTGCAGGACCTCAAGTTCTCAACAGGCATCTCCTTCCCAGGCTCTTGGGATCATTATTCCAGAGACCTGTTCTGCCATCATCCAGGTCCTGCAGAAGGACTATATTAAGGTAAGATTTCTCCTTTAACATCACATTCTATGTATGTAATGTTTGCTAGTGTATTGTATTTCTTTCATCATTCCCTAATTACCATGATTGGAATATGCTGTAAATGTCCCCTTTGTCCTCATGCATGCTGGAATTTTTAAAAGTTTGTTTTTTGCCCTTCATATATATTTGCCTTCGCTAACCTCCCCAGCATGCTATCCTGGGCCCATATACACCTAGCCAAGTCACTTAACAATGTATTTTGTCTGCTCCATTGTAGTGCTTTACCCTAAACACCCCCTAAAATGTGTACAAATGTTATTTGTGTCCTTAAATTCATGCATAGTGCAAGAGGTTTTTTTGGGGGGCCAAACCCATTTGGAACCCTCCCTCCTCCCCAACGCTAAGTCAGCTGATAATCCTCTATCTGCTGACTTTGCCAAACCCATACACACTATACCTACCTCTTTTGTGATCATATATATGGATGAATTCACCAAAGCATGTAGTGCAAGGGCCTGCCCGAATACTTTCAAATGGTACTGTTTAAAGTTTTGTTCTCCTATTATCTTGATAGGTAATTGCAGAATGTAAAAATGTGCTTCAATTTGTACACTGTGTATTTATATTTTTGTATTATGACACTTCTTTACCTGTCAAGTGGGCTGCCAATAGTGTAAGTAATGAGGGGCTGGCCAAAGTAACACACATTATTTATGCATTCAGCTCTCAATGAAGTGGAGAGGGTTACCTGTCCAAAACATACCCCCCTAAAATATTTCCAAGGGGCCATCAGAGGGGGTGAGGAATCTGATAAGTGGACCTTATATTTTTGCCTTTAAATACTTCTTAAAATAAATGTTATACTGATGTTGGCCAAGAATGTTTGTGTCTAATCTGCTTGCAATGTTTATGTGCAAAATGACGATTTTTTTTCTTGTTTGACTCCACAGTTTCCTTCAACGCCACAGGAATGGCAGACTGTGGCTTCCCAGTCCCAGTTCCTAACTGCAGAGGGACAATCGATGGGAAGCACGTCCACATCATCCCACCACCCCATTCGGGGTCATACTATTATAATTACAAGAGGTTTAATAGTATTGTGTTGATGGTGGTGGTGTTGGCGACATGTGAGTTTCTGAATGTGGACGTGAGGAGGAATGGATGACGGATGGTGGAGTATTTGCCCAGACAGAGTTCTATCGACGTCTCAAGAGTGGTAGCTTGGGATTGCCATCTCTGGAGGAGAACGTGGAAGGACTGCCAATTATCTTCGTTACAGATGAGGCATTCGGTCTGGGTGACCACGTGATGAGGCCATTCCCCCAGAGGACCCTCAACCCAGAGAAGAGGGTTTTTAATTACTGGCTGGCCAGAGCCAGAAGAGTCATGGAGAATGCATTTGGGATACTGACCAGCCGGTTCCGCCTATTTCAAACAGCCATAAATATGGCGGAGTACAAACTAAATCACATAATTTTATGTTGCTGCATCCTGCATAACCTTTTGAAATGCAATAATCCTAATTATGTTGCCTCAAGTGGGCCTGAGGCTGGACTTCAGGAAACAATGATGGCCCTGGAAGCTGGCTGTCCTGGCTTGCCCTCCCAAAGTGCCCGTGAAGTGCGAGAAAAATAGGTAGAATATTTTACGGGTGGGGGGACATTGCTTTGCCAGCAAATTTGTAATAGATTTTCTCTTTTATCAGATAAAATCTTGATTTTCGTTTACTGCTTGGGTTTATTTTTGATGTCTCCTAGGTTCTCCTAGTGCACTTGTAGTGCCAAGTGGTTTTTCCATTATTAAATAACACCCATTGTCACTGTAAACACCAACTTAACGCAAAAACTGGTATTGATCATTGAAAGAAGAAGCCACACATTGTTGAGTATAAAACATTTTATTACGTGCACATGCACATGTGCATTGTAAAACATATTTTTGTTAAAAACCCAAATTCTTGGTTTCATACATTTTGAGGTTTTTTTTTTAGGGTACATAAACAGGCATGTTTCAAGACATTACATTCACAACTCTGGAACTTACAAAGTTCAAAATTGAAAAACTGAAGGCAATATCAGACATTATAGTGTCCAAAATGTGTTGATATTACCTTCATCAGATGGATGAAGTCACCCCTGTAAAAGCCAAATTTTGAAGATGCACAAAAATTGGGAGTCAAACTGGGGATTTCCCTCCTGATCTCATGCCTAATGTCAACGTGTGCTATCCCCCATCATGGGGGATCAATGGACATGTTTTGGGGGCGCAACCACTTCTTCTCACCTACTTGAGTTTTGAGGAAGGGGTTGCAGGCACAAAACGCGTACATTGATATCCCCTGGTGGCAGATAGCACATGTTGACACACTGTGTGCATCTTCAAAATTTATATTCTTCCCAGTACATCAACCATGTTTTTCAGTTTTTGTTCTATCTCATTTGTTTTTTGCTTTATAAAGTCTAAATCCCGACTACAAAACATTATGTCCTGGATTAGCCTTTGGGCACTGTCACTGGTGAAATGATGTGATTGTTCTTCCACAAACTGCACATCACCTAAAATAAAAAATACACACCATGTATTAAAAATATGCAGGCATACATCTATTACCTGAATCTGTGGTGTTAGACACTTACCTGTTGTGGTGACAATCTCCACCACCTCTCCTTCCTCCACATCCTCAGGTTGTGACCTCTGTTCCCCTTCTTCAGGAGGTAGGGGGTCCCTGGTGTCCTCTGATGTCCTGAGTCTTTTCTCCCCTATGAGAATGAAACAAAAGGTATACTTAGCACACCGATATTTAAGGCCAGAAATAGGAATATGAAACATTGCTTGGAAGTGGGCTACCTTTCAACCCTTTTTCTTCTTTCTCTTTCCTTTTCTCCACCTTACGATTAAAGCTCATTATCAGAATTTATTTGACCTATATACACTCTACTTGTAAACAATATGTATAGTAGGTATAAATCATTTAAATACCTACAAAAGTAACTAAGGAAATGATATATATCTTTATTTAGGTTTACGTGAACCCAATGTTTAATATTTGAAATTTCATGATATTTACCTATATAAACCCTACTGTAAAACAATGAGCTTACTTTATAGATCCTTGTAAACTTACTTTATGTATCTTTATAACATTGTATACTCAATAAACTTCTTTTGACAAGGAAGTGGGGTACAATTGTCTGTTTTGGCCGAGTTCAAAGCTGAAGACATGATTTTTGCCCTTACCAAAGCTGGAATACTTACCTTTTTTGGACAAGTTTCACACATGTAGACACCCCAAGTATCCACTGGAGCACTTGTGTGGGACACCCTAAAAAGTTTGTTCTTGTGTCCCACACTAGTGCTCCTGAGTCCAGATGTGTAAACAGCTGCTAAGTGTCCTCTCCTTATATTACACTGAATCAAGTTTGCAATTCATTCTAGTTTCAAACATATCTAGACAACAATGTCCTAAACTTCTTTTTATACAAATTATCATGACCAAATGTAGTTAACCCTGTATCTGGCAAAAACATTGCATTTAGTTGGCAAACGAACAATGTTTACTACGACCGATTACTGTGCCCACGAACATGAAAGTAGCCATTTTAAACTGTATAGCAGTAAAGAAAAGCATATGGAGCAGCATGCAAGTAATAATAAGAATAGAAATACACAAAAAATACTTACTTTTTATAAGCACTTTCTTGATCCTTCTGTACTGATCGTGCTCCCTTAATTTGAGGTCCGACGAGCGTTTCCTCAATTGCTCCTTGGATCGTAGTACCCCAAAATTCCGGCGCAGGCTCTTCACAACGTTAGTCATGATCTTGGCCTTTCTCACATTTGGGTTTAGGTACGGTCCATACTTCCCAAAATAGTCAGCCCTCTTCAATATGCCCACCATCTCCACCATCTTTTCAAAGGACATATTTGAGGCCTTAAATCTCCTCTGGGAATGGGGCGTTTCTTGCTCCGGGCTTTCCTCCTCGTTACTGCTATTAAGCACCTACTGTGTCTCTGCCATGTTCCTCTCCCACTGCAATGAAAGAAACGGGGCGGGGAATATTCTAGAAAGAACATCAGGAGCCGGCGACGTGGGCGGAGTTTCACACATGAGCAGTGTATATAAAGCAGAACACGCGTGTGTCGTACGTACGATCTGTGAACGGAGGACGAAGTAAAGGGAGCGATGATCGTTATAACGAAGGTACAATTTTAAGTTGGTGCATCAGTGGCCTATACTACTTATGGATTGAGGCCTATATTGGGTCAAGATTAGGAGAGTTTAGCCTGACATTAGGATTTGTCTTGTGTTGTGTCTTGCAGAGAAAATGGATCCAATGATGAGGACTTTATGCCCATATTCATTGATATGTACAGGGAGCTGCCCTGTCTGTGGCAGGTAAACCACCCCTTTTATAACAATAAACCAAAGAGGAAGGCAGCGCTGGATCAATTGGTGGAATTTGTGAAGCCAGTGATCCCCACAGCAGACATCCCCTATTTGAAGGCCCTAATTGGTGGCATGAGGAGCACTTATAATAGGGAGCTCAAGAAGGTCCAGGATTCCCTGAGATCAGGTGCTGCAGCAGATGACATTTATGTACCCAGGCTGTGGTACTATGACAGACTGCATTTTCTGGCAGGCCAGAATGAACCCAGGCCAGCACTCTCCAGTCTTCCTTCAACGCTTCCTTCCCCCCCAGCTGAGGCTTCTGACGTCCAACTTGGGCCTTCCAGGCACCAACATGTGGAGGAGCCCAGCTTGAGCCAGGTATAGCATTCTTCAAAATACTTCTGGTTGTCAAATTAATGATGTTAAATATATGCTAATTTTGATCACTAATTTCTGATTTCACAAAGTGTTTTACATATCAGTAGACAGTAGTGGCCACAAATGATTGGGACAAGAATGAAAAATGCTGGGGTCAGAATGATAGTCTTTTCTATTTATTAACATTACATTTGCAACAGTCGTGAGATGAAAATTGTGTGTGATTGATGAACCATAAACTAAAACGATGTTCCTTTTTCATACACAGGAAAGCCTCAGTCAGGCCATGGAAAGTGGCAGCCAGGAGGTGGCCGGGCCCAGTAGGCTGCCAGAATTACAGGTACCTCCCCTCCGCCTTCCACCAAAAAGTGGCAGGAAGAGGAGTAACGTGAAGGAGGCAGCAATTGGCCTATTTCTGAAGGCTACTGCAGCCCTCAGAACCCCCCACAGTGTTCAAGAAGACTTTGCGTACATTACAGCCTGCAAAATGCTGGAAATGGAGGAGGGCCAACACCTCTTATGTGAAGAAGTAATGTTACAAGCCCTAAATAAGGGGTTGAGGGGCCAACTCAAAAGTCAAAGCTACATTTGTGAGTTGAACCATGGTCCTCCTCCTCCTCCTGGTCCTCCACCTCCTCCTCCACATCCTGCCACACCTCCAACACCACAGCCTGGAAGGAAGCATCTAAGGAAGACCAGAGAGTGATGGCCTGGGTTCAGTCTGGTCTGGCAAAAGATTCTGGCTGTTGTATGACCACAGCCTGGGGACAGATATGTCATCTGCTGCTGTTCCTGATCTCTTGTAGACCGGATTGTGCTCACTATTATAAGGACTCCTCAGGCCACCAATTTTGACTGTAAAATTATTGATGTCTGCCCTGGGGTACAAAGGCTTCGCAAATTTCACCAGTTTCTGCAGTGTTACCTTCCTCTTCATTTTGTTATCAGAAATATTGCCTATGAGTTTTACGTCAAAAAGGACAGTTTGTTTGTGAGTAGGCAGGTACATTTAAAAAATACAATGTCAAATTAACAAGGGACACCAACCAACCTCCTTGAGATTTACAAATACAAGATAATAATGGTGTTGTGGAAACGTGACATACAAAAAAATACAAAAAGAGAGATCACTATAAAATAATAAAAAAAAACAAAAAAACAACAGGAGATCTTGATTAAAAAAAATAAAAATTAATTCTAAACATTATTAGGGAGATCTGGCTTGAAAAACAAAAAAAAATATTCAGGAGATCACGAGAAATAATAAAGAAATAAGTTTGTGAGGACTCTGTGTGAATATGAGCAGCAAAACAAGTTCATTCTTCTAGCGTTATAAAGAACAAGAGAATGCGCTGCATTGAAAGATTTAAAAATTTGCAGTGTGATGAATGTGCCATCTCCATTACGAATGGTCGTTTTACAAAACTGAGCGGCTCCATCTCGTACTTGATGCTGTGCATGCGTGTTTTTCTGTGAGTCGGAATTGCATACACACAAACAGAATTTTCGTCGGAAAAATTGAGAACATGGTCTCAATCTTTTGCTGGCGGAAATTCGGCCAGCAAAGTCCAATGGAGCATACACACGGTCGCATTTTCCGACCAAAAGCTCTCATCGGTCTTTTGCTGACTGAATTTCCGATCGTGTGTACGCGGCATTGCAGCACAGACCTCGAGTTAGTGAACTCTAAGTACACAACACACTGTTTTACCAACATAAATTTACAAACTCTTTCTCATTGTAGAGCATCAGTCTATAATGGTTAATATATTAGGAATCACTTGGTTATTGGTTAGAATAACTTTGATGTGGCCCCCATTAGTAGCAGGTAGCCTAAATGTACCCTTATTATATATCCTAAACAGTGTTGGTCAGAGATGAGCATTTTGTGATGCACTCTATAGGGCTGCAGTTTATACCCCTTAACATTTTTGGCCACTTCAACTGTATGCTTTTAAATTGTAGCTTCGAGTTTAAATTAGATGCAGGTAGGATTGTTCAGAAAGTTAGTATTCTCTTTATGAGTGGTAGCTGTGCTAAGAATGTGCTTCATGCCAGAGCGTTCCAATTCATCAGATTAAATGTGGCTTAGACAGGTGGATCAATGGATGAATGGAAACACAGTCTGTATTTCTCAACCCTTGAGCCATGCACAAAATTATGTGATGCAACGAAAGCAATTACAATATGCAAAGCAATAGTAACACTAATTTCTTCAGTTATATAGTCCAAACACATAACATATAGACTTGTTGATATTGGGATCTTGTGAAACCCCACCAGACCCAACTGGGACAGAGGCTTTTTAAGGGGGCCGCAGAGTCTCTTGCTGCTATAGGCTCTGCTATTTGAGGGAGCTACGAGCATGTCCTGTTATATAATGCAAGATGACATGTTATTACCACATTTAACAGTCAAGGAATCCATGACGGTCTCTGCCAACTTGAAACTCAGTGAAAAGATGGCTGTGAAAAGAAAGCTGGTTAATGAGATTTGGACAGCCATGGGTCATCTTATACACTGAGGAACTGTTGCTGGACAGTCTAAGGTGGGCACTACCTGACTAAGCAAGGCTTGTTTAGGTGCCTAGCTGTTAATTAGCTTACTGGTTAACCACTTCAGCACCAGAAGGTTTCACCCCCTTAATGACCAGGCCATTTTTTGTGATACAGCACTGCATTATTTGAAAATTGTGCAGTCGTTCCACGCTGTACCCAAATAAAATGTATGTCCTTTTTTTCCCCTTAAATAGAGCTTTCTTTTGGTGGTATTTGATCACATCTGCATTATTTATTTTTTGTGCTATAAACAAAAAAAGAGCAACACTTTTAAAAAAAACTGCGGACATCGGGCTCACCGGACCCGCTGATTGACTCCCTCTCTGTCCAATCAGCCTCCACTGTCTATTGCACGAAATGATGTAGAGGTACGTTGTTTCACACAATAGAGCCGCCCTGCCAAAATATATCTGTGGTAGGCGGTCTTTAAGTGGTTAATTAGTTGGCTGTTAATAAGATTACTGTTTAATTAGATTACTGTTAGCTGATAATCGGATTGCTGTTTGAAGTTTAGATTGTCATGTTTTTACTGGTTGTATGTCTTATCTTATCTATGCTAATATTCTCAAAATGAGAATGTACTTCAGGGGATATAAAAACTTATGTCTGGGTTTTAATAAAGAGTGTTTCCTTTGGTTTTAACCTCAACATCTTGTCTGTGTATGATGCTTGGGGTAAGGGGATATCGGTCTACTGAAAGAATTTGGAGGGCAGGAGGCACTGTTTGGTATAGGCACTCAGGCAGGGTGCCAGGTGGTCTGTCACATTACCTATAAAGGTTAAAAAAAGGGGTGGGGTCCCTCGGGTGATGTTATGTGGCAATATTTGCTCATGTGGCCACACTCACCCCACCCCTTTTTTTTACATACAGGGATTCCAGGTCAGCAACTGAATGGGATGGCATTCTTTTCTTAAGAATGAAGTAATACTAAAAAAAACCTGGGTTCAGACCAAACCTTTTTTTTTTTTTTTCTATTGTACCAATCTATTTTCAACCGTTCTTAAACTGAGCAACTAAGCATATTCAGTGTTACTTGCACATTAAGCTGTTCTACTTAGGCTACCCAAAAAAGCTATTTTATTTAAGTAGGTCGAGCTTTTCTGAGTTTAGTGCCCTTAGATACCCAGTAGTTTAGTGAAAACTGGCTAATTAGTGGTTTGAGATTTGCCACCCCAGCAATCTTTACAGTTCAGTCAGTGGGCAGTTTCCCACTTCATATCCTGGAGACAGAAAATCCTGATGGATAACAGTTTCTGGAGGATACTGCTCTAACCCAAAATAAACCTGAGTACAAATGTCCCTTTAATATAATATTTATACATATGGAAAAAGCCATGTTTTATAATATAAAGCAGATCAAGGATAATTGAACAGACTGTCTGTTGTAATTTAATTCTAGAGATTGTAAATTAAAGAATACACTTTTGACAAGTACTCTCCAAGTTAAAATGTAATTATTGGCAAATGTTAAAAAATACCTTAGGACAGCAATGGTCCAATCACAGATAGCAGTCTGTCCAATTTCATGTACCTTGTGGGGATTTGTGTGGATTGATTTAAGCATACAGAACAACCCTTTGGAGCTTCACCTTTGTATACACTTTGACCCAAACATGATCTGCCCTGGAGAGAACTGATCAAAATATATTAGCTCATCAGACACATTCTTTACTTTATGTACAGTGAAATGCTTTGGGGCATATCAGTATTAATTACAAAGCACTAAATGCTATGGTCTTGAGCACATACTGTAGATAAGTTTAACTGCCGCATAAAGATATGCAAGAGAATTTATTACTTTGCTTAAAGTTTTCTTTTACTGTGAAATATCTTGCTTGTCTTACTTTTTAAACTAGAATAACTCAACTAAGCCCAATAGGTATCTAAACTGTATTTCTCAACAAGATTTTGTCCATAGGTTGCTAGGGGTACCTACAGCAGTGACCAATCAGATGTGTGTGACCAGTGAATCAACTCCTCTCAATTCTGGGATAGTTAAGTGCTAATCTGTTTAGCTGTCTCTCTAACCTTCAAATGTTAATTCTTTTTACAGACCACCAATGTAAGGGGATGCTATTGACCACCAATCTAGGGGCACTTTCCCACTGAAAACCAATGTAATGAGGTATTTGTCCCACTGGCCACAAATATAAGGGACTCCTCTTTCACTGACCACCCATGTGAGGAGTATTCTTCTTACTCAGCACAAAAGAATAAAGTGCACATTGGCCAGAAATCTAAGGAGGCACATCTCTAACTAACCTTCAATTAGACATGTGCATGATGAAAAAATTTGTTTCGTTTCTATTCGTTAATACAGTTATTTAGTGTCGTTAAATTCGGTTGATTCGTTCAATTCATATTCTGAATTCATTTTATGTCTTTTTCAAATTTTCTTCAAATTTACAGGGTTTTTTATTCGAAATGTATAAATTGATACATTTTGAACTGGTCGAATCGGAGACTTTAGGTTTTTTTTTCTATTTGAATGTGGCAAAGTGAAGAAACAAAAGAAAAATCTTCATTAAATGATTACAATGACTATTTAGATCACCTTTGGCTTAACAAAAACAATATTATTTTGAAATGGTACTCTAATGGCACACAGAGTCTTTGATTTCAGCAATATGTATACCGTTAGAATTTGACTGAAGTTTGATGTAAAATTTGATTCAAATTTCAATTAGAATTTCGGAAATTCTGACAAATTTTGTTTCATTTTTCGGAGCATTCTGTAAAATTTGTTTATACTTTGGGGAGTGTGGCCGGCCGTGGGGGAAGATGAACATCTGACTCACCAGCTCTGCTCAGCCTCAGTGCTTGTAGCAACCATCTGTCCTTCACAGCAGCTCTCATCCCCGCTTCCCACACAGGGAAAGAGCTGGTACATGTAGCATCTGGACAGTATGTCCAAAAAAAAAAAACATTCTACACACAAGCCGCGCCACCTCATAGAATTTTCTTCACAGCAGCAATGCAAAAACCACAAAATGGCCTCCTCCTCCTCACATGTCAGGAGGAGCTGCATTCCACAAATTCCTCAGAAGAAATGGACAGCACAGAACCTGCTCTGGCTTCACACAATGATTCTTCCACAGACAGAGGTAAGCGGGCAGCACAATCACCAGTGCTTTCTCCTACTAAAGCCCCTCTATATAAGAAACAGCACTGGGATGCCTCTGAAGTAGGGATGAGCCGAACACCCCCCTGTTCGGTTCGCACCAGAACATGCGAACAGGAAAAAAGTTCGTTCGAACACGCGAACACCATTAAAGTCTATGGGACACGAACATGAATAATCAAAAGTGCTAATTTTAAAGGCTAATATGCAAGTTATTGTCATAAAAAGTGTTTGGGGACCTGGGTCCTGCCCCAGGGGACATGGATCAATGCAAAAAATTTTTTTAAAACGGCCGTTTTTTCAGGAGCAGTGATTTTAATAATGCTTAAAGTCAAACAATAAAAGTGTAATATCCCTTTAAATTTCGTAGCTGGGGGATGTCTATATTATGCCTGTAAAGGGGCGCATGTTTCCTGTGTTTAGAACAGTCTGACAGCAAAATGACATTTTGAAGGAAAAAAGCCATTTAAAACTACCCGCGGCTATTGCATTGCCGACAATACACATAGAAGTTCATTGATAAAAACGGCATGGGGATTCCCCAAAGGGGAACCCCGAACCAAAATTAAAAAAAAAAAAATGACGTGGGAGTCCCCCTAAATTCCATACCAGGCCCTTCAGGTCTGGTATGGATATTAAGGGGAACCCCGGCCAAAATTTAAAAAAAAATGACGTGGGGTTCCCCCTAAATTCCATACCAGACCCTTCAGGTCTGGTATGGATTTTAAGGGGAACCCCGCACCAAAAAAAAAAAAAAAAAATGGCGTGGGGTCCCCCCAAAAATCCATACCAGACCCTTATCCGAGCATGCAACCTGACAGGCCGCAGGAAAAGAGGGGGGGACGAGAGTGCGGCCCCCCCCTCCTGAACCGTACCAGGCCACATGCCCTCAACATTGGGAGGGTGCTTTGGGGTAGCCCCCCAAAACACCTTGTCCCCATGTTGATGAGGACAAGGGCCTCATCCCCACAACCCTGGCCGGTGGTTGTGGGGGTCTGCGGGCGGGGGGCTTATCGGAATCTGGAAGCCCCCTTTAACAAGGGGACCCCCAGATCCCGGCCCCCCCCCTGTGTGAAATGGTAAGGGGGTACAAAAGTACCCCTACCATTTCACTAAAAAACTGTCAAAAATGTTAAAAATGACAAGAGACAGTTTTTGACAATTCCTTTATTTAAATACTTCTTCTTTCTTCTATCTTCCTTCATCTTCTGGTTCTTCTGGCTCTTCTGGTTCTTCCTCCGGCGTTCTCGTCCAGCATCTCCTCCGCGGCGTCTTCTATCTTCTTCTCCTCGGGCCGCTCCGCACCCATGGCATGGGGGGAGGCTCCCGCTCTTCTCTTCATCTTCTTCATCTTCTTCTCTTCTTCTTTTCTTCTCTTCTTCTCTTCTTCTCTTCTTCTCTTCTTCATTTTCTTCTCCGGCCGCTCCGCACCCATGCTGGCATGGAGGGAGGCTCCCGCTGTGTGACGGCGCTCCTTGTCTGACAGTTCTTAAATAACGGGGGGCGGGGCCACCCGGTGACCCCGCCCCCTCTGACGCACGGGACATGACGGGACTTCCCTGTGGCATTCCCCGTGACGTCACAGGGAAGTCCCGTCAAGTCACTGCAAGTCATTGCAGATAACCAGCAAATCTGTTTACATTGTATTCAGCTGTGATTGGCTCTTTACCCCAACCTGTGATCAGCTGCATCAGATAGGGGGCACGCAGTAAGCATGAGCATGGGAGGATGTCATATAATGGCCCCATGCTGTAGCCATCATTCAGCTATAGCGTGTTTGCAAATGGGGTTACTCTGTTAATCTGTGATGTATCAGCAGAGATAAAGGCCCTTTTCACATGGGGCAGATTCCATTTTAATCAGCAGGGGATCAGCTCACAGATCCTCTGATGACCAGAGCAGAGCAGGCATATGACACATTTATGTCTACTCAGTTTCAGCAGAGCAGCTATGGACAGAGCCTGCTCTGCTCCATTGGCAGCTAGGAGTAAACAGACAATGTTGTCTGTTTACACCTGACTACCCTCCAATCCAATCCTTCTAAATGGAAGAGGACAAATCCCCTTCTATTTTTTTAGCAGACTCGATGGGACCCAGACATAGGTGGGTGTAAATGGACACAAGTCCTGTCCATAGGAGTATATGGACCTTTCCATCAGGTCTGCTTGAAAAACTGACTGGCGGACCTGATTGAATTGCCTGTGTGAAAGGGGCCAAATGAAATATCTAACAAACAAAATATGTTGCATGAACACCAGAATCACGAATGGTAACCCACAATTATGCATTCTCCATATTTATTATTATTGCACATCTACGCAGATAATGCTTGCATCTTGGAATAATTTCTCCTTTTGTATTGCAGGCTTTATGTTGTCCTTAAAAATGCATCATGTATGCAGTCTTAAAACACTACAGTCACATAAAAAAATCTTCCTTATGAACATTTAGGTATAAAGCTTTTGTTTATGTGCTTTCGCTTAGGTTTCTTCTAAACAGCTCTAGGTATGAGGTTTGGGTTCACCACCACCATGGACTTGGGGCAAACCCTGCTTGTTTAAGCTCTGTGTTCCTGGTTTATTTATGAAATAATTCACCAGACTGAATTCTTTGTAATGCACTTCCTGGACATTTGAACTAGAATCCAGGGAAGACCCGTGTAGAATAACAGATGTGTATGGTTGCAGAAATTGTAGATATTGTGGATGGCTTTTCAAAGTGAAAACTCTAACATTACCCAATAGCCAAGAATACACTCCGTGACATTTCTTTACCTGCATTACTAAGGGAGTAGTGTACTTATTTTTATGTTCATGTGGAGCCTTTTATTTTTAAAAAACAAAATGGGAATGGTGGAGGTGAATATATGACCACCTTTACGCCATGGAGATTGGTGACATCTATTCTCCCATTGAGAGGCACATTATACAAACACAAATATAGAATCCCAGAATTTATTTTTAAAAAACAAAATGGGAATGGTGGAGGTGAATATATGACCACCTTTATACCATGGAGATTGGTGACATCTATTCTCCCATTGAGAGGCACATTATACAAACACAAATATAGAATCCCAGAATTTAAGTTTATAACTCAAAATATGATTCATCAAGATGTCCGGGGTGACAATTGTAATTAAAAGATTCTGCAATAGGAATCAAGATGGAATTAACTTATCTGCCACTACACCTCTAATGCCGCGTACACACGGTCGGAATTTCCGACAACAAATGTTCGATGTGAGATTGTTGTCGGAAATTCTGATCGTGTGTAGGCTCCATCAGACATTTTTTGTCGGAATTTCCGACAAACAAAATTTGAGAACTGATTCTCAAATTTTCTGACAACAAAATCCATTGTCATAAATTCCAATTGTGTGTACACAATTCCGACGCACAAAAATCCACACATGCTCAGAATCAAGCAGAAGAGCTGCACTGGCTATTGAACGTAATTTTTCTTAGCTCGTCGTACAGATTGCACGTCACCGTGTTCTTGACATTCTGCATTTCCGACAACATTTGTGCGACCGTGTGTATGCAAGACAAGTTTGAGCTAACATCCATCAGAAATAAATCCAGGATTTTGTTGTCGGAATGTCTGATCGTCTGTACGCGGCATATGAGTTAATGAAACAATACGTTTTAGTGTAATTCTGGATAGCTTTGTATCAGGAAAAGAACCTGAAAAGTATAAAGGCTTTATGTGATATGTTTTTAAATAAACAATATCACGCTATTGGTTCTCTCCCCCTCTCATTTATTTGATGGGTATATTTGGAGGAGAGGAGAATAAGAAGACAAGTCTCCTGAACTAACAAGCAGGTCACCATTACTCAATCATTATAAGTGCTTTTAGACCTTCTTTTTAATTAAAGAGGTCATGGCACTCTGGTGAGTAGGACCTACTTATTCAGCACATCGGGTGTATGTTTGGATATATACAAGACAATGATGGTTTATATACAGGATGTCACACTGAAGACACAGAACTGAAGATTCTATTTGATGAATTAATGAACTGTTTAAAGGACTTTTTTTTATATTTGGGTTCATTTATACATACCACTTTGCTCTTTGTGCCCACTGACTTCACATTTTAGTTATATCACCACAAGTGCTATTAACAATTAATATTAGCGCCCCCGCACTTTATTTTTATTTTTTCACTTAGATGTAGTTTTCTACCTTTGTAAGGGGAGCAGCTTTTTTTATATATTTCTTTCACTATATATGGTTATTGGTGTGAGTTACCCTCCTCCCCCTTTTTCTATTTAGTTTATGTGATATGTGGCTCTGTATATGCCCATTTTTTCTGCCATTCATTCAGGAAACTCATGTTTTACAGATATATGTTTTGATACTTTTTTCATTTGTGTATATAACTTTTCTTGTGTACTGTATGCACATTGTCTAAGCACTTTATCATAGTGCACTTATTGTTTTCATTGTTTGTGTCTTGCAGGTCACTGTTGGGGTCTCCCAGCGCTGAAAAAACCCCCATGGGGAATTTGGATACCAAGTCTTCAGCTCTGATGGGTGGAGCAGTGCACCAAGGTGGACGTCTCTGCTCTGGTATAGGCATGACTGGGGCTGCCCTCCCTCCTTATGGAGGGAGGAAGTGGGATGATTGCAAAATGCTTGTGAATGTTTATCGTTTGTTACCTGTTAATGCTGCTAATGTCCCTCAGCTGCTTTACAACCTTTCCCTGTCCACATGCACTACAGTGGTAGCAGACTGCATGTGTTTTTTCAGAGGGCATATCTCCCAATTCTTGCTAGGTTGAATTGTTTTTTTCATATACCTTTTTTTTAAATAGTGACAAAAGTAAAATGCCTGTGCAATGTACGTCAGCCCATCAGCTTATAGTTTGCTTGGGGAAAGCATGTGATTTACAGGCAGGAGATTATACAAGACACATACAAAATGTAGTCAACCCATAACACAAATTGGGTGATTAACTAAAACTGGTGCACACATTATCTGGTACAGCTGTACATAGAAACCAATCAGCTTCTAACTTCAGCTTGTTCGATTAAGCTTTGACAAAACCTAGAAGGTACACCACCACCTTTATATCATCATCTCCAGCTGTTATTTTCATGAAACCTAGTTACTTTATCAAAACAAAAATAGGCTTTCCAAGTAATCTCATTATGTTGAAGCTTATATGAGTTTATTGCTTGGGTTTATATCTACATTATATCTACATTAACAAACTGTGTTTAAGTTCTTTGAATTTTAGTGCAACACACAAAATAAAACCCAGGTGCATGCATGCATGCATGCTGTTCTCAAAACATTTGAAATATTTTTTTTAATCAAATATTTATTTAGTTACTTACATTTATTTGCATTCCACTTCATGGCTTCTTAAGGCATTCGTGACATAGCCAGGGCTTCATAGATGTCTCCTGGGAAAGCTACGTCCCCTATGCCTTCCAGGGACATCTCACTTGCAAACTACGAGAACTCTCAACGTCAATGTGGCGGCAGAAATTAACTTCAGGAAGTAAAATGAGAGATTATCCTGTGTCATTATTAAAAATTGTTGCTGGGAGAAGACCTGGGTTTAAGAAAGATTAACACATTTAGTGAAAGAAAAGCCTGCATGGAACAGTAAATATGATTTATTTATTGTCTTTTCAGTGCATTTAAAGGCACCTTCACTTTATTTTTTAAGAACCAGATGAAGGTGTGCTTTAAAGCGTTTCTAAAGGCAATTTTAAATTAAAATAATAAATATGTTATAACCACTTGCTCTGCAATTGTATTGCACAGAGCAGTCCTAAACCTCCTTTTCCATGGTCCCCCATCAGCGATCTTGGCTCCTCCTCTTCTGTGTCTGCCTCCTTAGCGAGCCACTTGCTATGGGGGCAGACATGTGGGCTGGCTCCTAAGCTGGGTTGTGTGCATCCATGTACAGTACACCCCTGCTCTCTGATAGCAGCATTTAACTTCAGAAGCAGGAGCCGACGGCTCCCTCCTGCTCTCAGTGTAGTGTAATGAGAGCAGGGAAACTGGGAGAGAAGATCAGCAGCTCGGTACAGCACAGGATTGATGTAGGTTTAAGGTAAGAGTTTCAGGGGAGGGGGCACAGCAAGTGGCAAAATGTTTTTCTTTTTTTCACCTTAATGCAGGGAATGCATTAAAGGTGTAGTAAAGTCAGCATTGTTCCAATCCACTGACAGGCAGGCTTTTTATAACAGAAGAGACCCCTGCCTGTCAGTGGATAATAATATCTGAGTCATACATACGCAGCTCAAACCACATTTACTGCATGCATGCATGGGAGTGACATCGCATGGCCCCAGCCAATCAAGCAACCAGAGATGCAACACCCGGAACGAAGACAGAGTAAAGATGGAAGCGCTGGGGACCAGGGAGAGCCCTAACAACGCATCGCTGGAGAGCTCCATTTGTAGGTAAGTCTGTCATGATGTAATAGTATGCAGTGCATACTACTACATTATGGCTTAAACCTGCACATTATTTTATATTGTAAAATGTACTTTATTACCACTTTAAGATAATTCAGCAGGCATGTTGTCATGGACCAATGAAAGACTATGGTCATGCAATTCTCCTTTTGGCCACAATATGAATACAGGGAGATGCTGACTTGTCCTTCTAGAAAACTCAGACAGATAGGAAGACAGACTGGAAGAGCTGGAGAGGCTGAGGTGATTTCAGAGGAAGAGAAAGAGAGAGTCTAGGAGCCCAGGAAAAGAAAAGACTCTAACATTGCAATGCAGAGACAGTGAGGAGAGAACAACTGTGCCCAAGATTGTCAGCCAGAGAAAGAGAGCCTGAGTTGGCAGAAATCCACAGCCATTTGGGGAATCTCCTAAGTCTCCAGTGAGTTACCGGGGCCAGTGTGGAGAGAGAGAATGAGGTGCTATTGGAAGCTACTACAGTGTGGGGAATCAGTTCTGGGACCGGATCGTGGAAAGACGGAGCCACTCCCGGAATGCTCTCTTTGCCATGCTGCCTGCCAAAGCTACCCTAAGCAACCTAAGCGAGTTGACACCTTATCAGAGGGACAACTAAATCATTGTTACCGGGACTGCTAAGCGGGCCTTGCGGCCAATACTTGCTACCACTGCTAGGGAATAAAGTCACTAAGAGCTACTTAACCAGTGACCCCATAGCTCTAATACTGCCTGCAGGCCTTACTGATGGCCGCAACATGCACCAACGAGCTCCAATGAAACTTAGGACTAAGGACTGCCCCTAGTTGTAATTACCTTGAAGCTCTATCTGCTGGCCAGTTTAAAGGGGTACTATACCTCTGTCTCTTCATTTAAGTGCACTCAAAACCTAGTATGGATTTATAAGTACCCTTGTTGCATTTAAAGTTTGAATGCATTGTTTATTGGTAAGCTGCCTGATGAGTGTTTTCAATTCGGTTTAACTGTTACTTACGCTATAATAGTCAGTCAATAGATTAAGAGTATTTACCACTAAACAGGTATGTGTGTTTATTGCCATATCCCACAGGCAGACGAAAGGTATTTCTCACCTGTGTTGTAAATTGTACTTGCAGTAATTTTATTCAACCAGGTGTACCAGGGGGGCTGAGGTTGTTCTTGGAGTCGAGGCGCAGAACAGAGAACCCAAAATGTAACCAGCGGCTCCTTCAGGGGTGGTGCTAGAGTAAAAAATGTTTTCACTTTAAAACCACTTTTAAAAAAATGCCAGCAGAAAGGCATTTCTATAAGCAGACTGAAACGGGAAAAGGCTTAGACACAAGGCAGGTGTTTTGTTACACTAAAAATAAAAGGGCGCTGTCACAGAGACATGCAAATATTGATCAGCAGCACAGTGGTAGTTTAATGCATACAAGTAGAATAGTTTAGACTGTGCAGACACAAACAATGAATTTGTGTTTTCTACAATAAAAAATACAATGTAGTATATAAAACACATTTGTGAAAAAAGAAGCAATTGTCAGCAATTTCATGTTTTTTAAGCACTAAGAAAGATGCCAGTCTTACTGTAACTGAGGACCACAACCTGGGATACATTCTACAGTAAAGTTCATCACTCCCTGTAGGCTGTGCTGGTAATTACTAAGAGACTCCATAAACTCTGTGCCACAGGTCTTGGGCTGATTGGCCACTAACACCATATTTTCAAGACAAAACGCACAGGCCTAAATTTAGGACAGTGAGAACAGGGCTGAGTATTTAGACATGAGGCACAGAGAGTTATCTTCCAAAAAATAGAGCTTCAGCAATTTTTGTATTAGAGGGATTCAACTGATCTTTTGGCAAAGGCGAAGGAGGCGAAGGAGAAATTTTGGCAGCAGCAGCAGTAACAGCAAGAATAATGAGAAACGTGTATAGTGTTTTAACTTAGTTAAAAATATATAGTGATAATATAAATAAAAATAACATAAATGTAGTGATTTTATTGGTACAAAAGAGGCCAACAGCACACTTCCAAGCTATTCAGAAAAAAATAAGCTGTTTAACTACTCATGTAAAAAACAGGGGTTTAGTTGCACACATTTGCAAGTGCATTTATCAGAGGCGCCTTAATGCAGCAGTGTGGCTTTACATGTACTGCATGTGCAAATTCAATGCAACTAAAACCTCTGTTCCCAACCTGAGTAGTTAACCACTTTGAGTATGGGCCAAATATATGTTAAAATTAACATTTGTTTTTGCTAGAAAATTACCCCTAAATGTTATATATTTTCTGCAGAGCAGAGCCCCTTGAGAATAAAATGGTACTTGTTGCAGTTTGTTTATGTCCTATAATATTTACACAGTCATTTATCAAGCACAAATTTTCAGGAAAAAATACACCTAAATGCATTTTAGTGCAAACAAACCCAGTATATTCAGCCACTTTTTTGATAAAAGATGATGTTGCATCGAGTAAATAGATACCTCACATGTCACGATTTAAAATGTTGCATGACCGTTAAATGGTGATAAACATTGGTACCTAAAAATCTCTATAAGCAATGCTTTAAAAGCCTTTTGCAGGCTACCAGTTTAGAGTTAAATATGAACTCTGATTCTGGAAATCTGGATTCTGCTTTCACTTTGACGTTCACAGCAATACCTGTGGAGAAATGACATTTTACATATGCATGCAGGACCTATGTGCATGCTTGTGTTTGGGCGTGAGCACAGGGGTACTTTATTTTTATTTATTTATTTTAAATGTACTTATTTACACCGTTTGTTTGTTTATTTATTTATTTTTAATTCAATTTTATTGCTAAAACAAGGGATGAACAATATCCCATCCAACAGGTACTCTTTATAGAAAGATTAGACCCCTGATTTCTTCTCTTCCCTCCAAGGCAGCTGATCAAACCAAGATCAGTTTGATAGGTGCCTGTCTGGCTGGTACAGGCCAGTAACAAAGCAACCAAAACTGGAGGTGAAGTAATACATATTGCTTCATGCTTTGCTCATCACAAAAGAGGGGAAGGAATGGATGTTATTCATTCCTCTCCTCTGTCTTTAGCTGCCCTGACTGAGTGTAGTTGTCCAGGGCTCTCTGGTGTAATTAGAGCAGCAAAGGAAGGGGGTCCCCTTCTGCACCTGGTAAAAATGATCAGGCGGCTGTAGAACCACTCAGATCACTTCTACGTGAAAGCCCATCTCTGGCTGTAAATTTGCTGTGGCCATGATCCAGGCATACCCACTTGTTCCCAAGGATGTATGGATACGTTTTAGGAATGGGAAGTGGTAAAAAAAAAATTATTTTTTTTTGTTAGCCTAAAGGTATTCTGGGAACTTTTTTTATAGTATTTTCTATGTTTCCCTACCCCTGAGTACCTTTTTCTTTTTGCTAGTTTCAACAGATCAGCTGAATTATTTTCTTTACTTAGAATACAATTTAAATATTTATTTACATAATCTAGATTGAATGAATGAATTTATTTGTACATACTATATTCTAACCATTCAAACTTTGTGTCCATCAGTTTGCTGCAAGGATAAAGAAGAGTTGATCTAGGCCATCTCAGTTTTTCATTTAAAAAAAGTGTTTCCTAATGAGTCTGTTGGGTGATCATGTATACAGAATCCCTGGATAGCACTATGTGAACAATTCAAATCAGTGTGCAGCTAGAAAGTTAGAAATTCTTATAAAAATGCAGGACTTGGACCTGAGGGAGAATAATCTACTGTAATATTAATCACAGGGGTAAGATTAGACAGATGGATACATGATCAAAAGATGCCTGCATTGTATTTGCTGAATTTTCATCATTATGTCATATTACTCTTATAAATATCAACTAGGTCATTATTGTGGCTCTGGGCTGCCGTTGTACAAATTAGAATATAAAAACAGTTCATAGTGATTGTCAATGCAAAACTGGATGTCATGAGCGATCATTTTTCTAGTTGCATTAAAAATGAATAAAAGTCTACTATTGAATGTTATCTTAATTCCTGCGATATATTTCACTCTGCTCAATACAGAAAAGTGTATATAAATGTAGAATGCTATAATCAGGGCTTTTTTTCAGCTGGAACTTGGTGGAACTCAGTTCGACCACCTCTGGCTCAGGCCCTCTGCTCCCTGCTCACCACTATCTCTTGCAAACACAGAAGTCCAGCTTCTGTGTTTACAAGTGTGAGCTTGTCTCCCAACGGCTCCCATAGAATTGATCTCCTGAGTGACTGCCAATGAGGGCAGGATGGGGACAAGGGAGATGCAGGTGCAGATCCCAACATCCCAACTGAATGATCCCCCTGCAATTGAGAGAGGCAGAGCCACCTATAGTGTGCGGGGAGGTACTAGAGCCGGCTGGATGCTTCAACTTAATACACCAACACAAGAAAGACGTGTGGAATATTGCAGAGTTTTTAAGGAAGGAAGGAGAAGATGGAGACAGTGGAAGGGAGGTTGCATGCAGAGTTGAAGAGTTGAAGTTGAAACCCTGCACTCTGTACATAATGCACTCCTGGTATTTATTGCTCCTTCCACTGTTAGTTAAATCTGACCACACTCACTATTTGATGCGGTTTGAAGGGTTTGTGTGGGGTGGGGGAGGGTTTTTTGAGAAGCCATGGTTGAGTTCCTGCACCTATTTTCTGAGAAAAAAAGCCCTGTCTATAATAATGTTGATTGATGTATGAGATTACTAATTTGGTATTTTAGAATTGTCTTCCAAAAAACAAAAATGAAAATGTACTGCAATACTGAGAGTCCCTGTCTCTGGGGAAATGGGGTTAAAAAGAACACAGTGTTTGTATGTCTGCTGACTGTAAGGCTACAGAGGATAGATTTTAAATGGAGAAAATTGCTCTGGCAGATTTCTCTGGAGTTTGCTATTTCCGGATCGGGCTCTGTAGTTTGGAGATCCCCAAGAGTGTTGGGTGGGATGGGATCTCCAACCCTGTGTCCAGGTCTTGTGGACAGCAAGCAGGGTGTGTGCCCAGGTGGACACAGCCAATATAAGGAGGGGCTGGTGAGAACAGTAGGAGTTGGAAGGTGGAGTGTGAGCAGCTTGATGCTGCTGTTTAAAGACAGACCTGTGTCAAGAAAACTGACTTCCCTGTGGGAGACTGCAGCCCATGTAAGGGGGATTCTATTCCCATGAACTGGGAAAGGCGCTCTGGTTTCCGGCTTCCGATGTCTGAGAAGATCCCTGCACTACCTTGCTGGAACCAGGGCTCTCCTGCTCCCTCCATGGTATAGCCCCCACCGGCCGAGGACAGCACACCACGGACAGCCTCTGATCATCCTCCACAGCGCTGTTGCACTATTTTGGGACCCTTCACTGTGAGCCGCCGCGGTTTTGCCTATGGGCTATCCACATGTTATTACATGCCTTACCCCACTGCACCTTTGTGAGTAGCCATTTGGCCGTTCTTTTTTATACATATTAAATAAAGCTGTACTGGATACTGCACTTAGATTGACGCACCTTGCTTTTTCTCCACTGTTTAAGCTGCTACTTGACCTTCAGCGATATATGTATTATCTAATCGGTGGCACCTATGGTGTGTGAAGAAACCGCTGACCACTGCTAACTGCTACCTCCAGTACTTGCTCTGAAATGATAGGTTACTCTCTCCTAATTCCATGAAAAGGTCCTAAGAAGCATTCTCGTGAAATGCATTGATCTTTTGGAGTTCTCAAAATTGTGGAGTTGCATGTGTACAATCACGTAAATTACCTTACAACTACTACAATTATCCTACCTAACAACTGTAATTTTATTTTCTCCATCAGATCATCCCCCACAGTTATTACCTTTTGTATCACTTGACCCTCCCTCCTAGATTGTAAGTTCTAATGAGCAGGGCCCTCTGTTTCCTCCTGTACTGAATTTTATATTGTAAAGCAAAGGGAAATCTCTGAAATGGGACAAAGATGGTGAAAAAAAAATCTGACAGGGGTTATAATCCTCCCTTGTTCTATCCAAAATGAAAAAAAAAAGTTTTAGTTCTACTTTAAAATAATCCAACTAAATTATGCACACTTTACATCACAGATGGAGGAATCTTCGGTGACTTTTGTATTCTGACATCCACAGCTGGTGATTGTCAGAATACCTGAAGAGTTGCTGCATCTAATTGCATGCAGCCACTGTCTGACCAACAACTTTTTACCCAGCTCCTTTGATTTTTCAGTTGAAGGATGTTGGGGTTTGGAGGCTGGCAGGGCCACCTACACAGCAAATTTCAGCAGATTTCTCAGGAACTGGCCAAAATTTGTACAGTATGTACCCAGCTTCAGAACACAGGTAACCCCTACTCTTTAACTCCCAGGGTAGTATTCTTTAAGACTTTAAGAGTACTGGTCTTTCCATATCAATATACATTGTTCCTAAACATATTTGTTTTATTAAGATCTTCTTGCTCTAGTTTAAAACATGTATTGGAATAAGACCTTAACTATGTTGTTTTTTTTAATTGCGCAGTAGCTTGCCTCATTTGTAATTAAGCTGTTTGATTTTGTAGCGGGTATTTGTCAAGTAAGGTGTCAACATCAAAATCAAACAGATATTTCTCCATAAAGGTCAGGTTATCCAGCAATGTTGACCTTAGAGGTATGTTGCAGAAGCACATATTTAATTACTGTTAAAATGCTGTTTAACTCCAATCATTCTCTACTTGGTGAACAAATCTATTATCGGAAAGTGCTGTAAGGGTTTTAGCAAGTGGCTTTAGAAGAGTTCTGAATAATGAGTAAATAACTGTGCATCTCTATGGCTTTGCTCTAGATATATCCAACCTGATCAGTGGATTGCAATTGAGTTAAACTTTGTAGTGTCTATAAAAACATGTTGATCAATAAAACAGCCCTCCTTTCCTGTGGTGTTATGGGAGTCTATATCTAACATTATTTACCTCACTGTGGCTACAAGGATATAGGATTCATCTAGGGAAAATAACACCATAACCCAGCTCTAAAATAGTCATTTTCTTAAAAGAGCAGTGTTGAGGCATGCATTTGAGATTGCTGATCCAATCCTGTTAATTAACTAATTGCTGCTAGTAATATGTCTCTGTAATATCACTATGGTTTTCCCTCTGTGATTCTACTGTGCTAGCCTATTGACAAAATATTGCATGTTAGTGTATCCACTAGAAAGATTGTATCATTCATTGTATTCTATGATTTTATGGTCAAGTAACTATCAAAGAAAGTTATCATTATTAACTTTAGGCATACAATAAATTATTTCTCACTAATGGCAGTCTGGTGATTATTTGTATTCATATAATACATCACCAACATAAAGCAATATTAAGTACTCCATTCCACAAGGAATTATGTCCTTTGCAAGGGCTCTGCAACTCAAATATTAATGCTATTCAGTAGATATCATGAGGCTTAACTGACCTTAACTCTCCTTCTGATTTGCTATCAAGGATATTAACCACTTCAGCCCCGGAAGGATTTACCCCCTTCCTGACCAGAGCACTTTTTACAATTTGGCACTGCGTCGCTTTAACTGCTAATTGCGCGGTCATGCAATGCTGTACCCAAACAAAATTTGTGTCCTTTTCTTCCCACAAATAGAGCTTTCTTTTGATGGTATTTGGTCACCTCTGCCATTTTTATTCTTTGCGCTATAGGTAGGCTGCATGGTGGACACAGGGCAGGCTGCATGATGGACACAGGGAAGGCTGCATAGTGGTCACAGGGCAGGCTGCATAATGGACACAGGGTGGGCTGCATTGTTTGACACAGGGCAGGCTGCATTGGTTGACACAGGGTAGGCTGCATTGGTGGACACAGGGCAGGCTGCATTGGTGGACACAGGGCAGGCTGCATGATGGACACAGGGCAGGCTGCATGATGGACACAGGACAGGCTGCATGATGGACACAGAGCATGCTGCATGATGGACACAAGGCATGCTGCATGATGGACACAGGGCATGCTGCATGATGGACACAGGGCAGGCTGCATGATGGACACAGGGCAGGCTGTATGATGGGCACAGGGCAGGCTGCATGATGGACATAGGTAGGCTGCATGGTGGACATGGGACAGGCTGTATGATGGACACAGAGCAGGCTGCATGACGGACACAGGAAAGGCTGCATAGTGGACACAAGTTTTATATAACTTGACCCTCCCTTTTAGGTTGTAAGCTCTAATGAGTAAAGCCTGAGTCCAGACAGATGGATGCCTCCACTCCACAGTATCTCAGTGCGTTCGCTGTGGCCACGCCATCATGCTGATCCGTCTCACAGAAGACCGGGAGTCCTCAGTTAACTCCTTCAAGGGTCTCTGGAATGATCACACTGCTGCTCCAGCATGCTGTGATGTAAGGCAGGATCAAGGGCTGCTCACAGACAACCGGGAGTCCTCGGTTACCTCCTTCAAGGGTCTCTGGATTGATCACACTGCTGCACTAGCACGCTGTAATGTAAGGCAGGATCGCTGGCTGTTCGGCTCTGCACGAGGTAGGCCGCAACTTTGTGGGACACACACATCCACAGAGCCCTGCTGGCAGGCCATACGTCCCAGGAACAAGAGACAGAAAATGGCCGCACTGAGCCTTTTATAACCTACCCAGCATGCAGTTCAGTGCTGAGTGTCCATGGGAGGTCACTTGGCATTGTGGGTAGGTTAGTTCCTTGTACAATGTAAACAGTCACTTCCTGTAACATGTCTCCAGGTTCTTGAAACAGAATGTAAAATAAAGTCCATTTCACATACTTGGCCACTAGATGGTGCCAAATACCAAGGAATACATTGTCCATACTTTTACATTACATTAAGGAAACAGGCAAAAATTTGTGAGTGCTACATATATGGAGAGTGCTACAATAAAAGTGCAAAAAATATGGTGAAAAATATATAGTTAATATCTAAAGGAAGTCCATAAAAGTGACTAAAAAATCTTCATATGAATATGCGAATTGGTGTGATTGCTTGACCTTGTGATACCCGTCCCCTCTAGTAAAAGGAAGGCTTACCGGACCACCAGCGACCCCCCCGTACTCAGGGAGGTCAAAGAGCGTGAATTGGATCACAGATCCCCAGAAATGAACTCCAGATCTCCTGGGCCGCCTTGATCTCTGGGGGCATCACTTGTCAATAACCTCTGTGTCCCGGATAGCCCAACAACTTTCTTTATATATTTTAGCGCTGCACTTTTTTCTACACATTTAATTTATACCTTATATCTGGGTTATAGTGTTCAGCTGCTGCATGCTCTTTTTTACCAAGCGCGGATATTACCCTCTTTTTTAATCGATCAATGTTAATGGAGGAACTTGTTAGGTTCTTTTTTTCCTTCAGCTCATGGGCTGAATAAAAAAAAGAACATTACACGTATGTCAAAAATTAGGAGTGTGGCCAGGACAGTTCAACCCCCCCCCACACACACACACACACACACACAAATGACCCTTTTTTAGAAAGTAGACACCCCAAGGTATTTGCTAAGAGGCATGTTCAAACTTTGGAAGATTTTATTTTTTGCCACAAATTTTTGGAAAATGAAAAAATATTTATTTCTCACACACATCATGGGTATACATGGAATTACACTCCAAAACACATTCTGCTACTACTCCTGAGTATGGGGATACCACATGTGTGAGACTTTTTGGGAGCCTAACCACATATGGGGGCCAAAAATGCAATGACCACCTTTAGGCTTTTAAAGGACGTACCTTGCACATTTTATTTCCTGACTACAAATCACAGTTTAGAAAGCCCTAAAATGCCAGGATAATACAAATATGACCCCTTTTTAGAAAGTAGATACTCCAAGGAAGCCTTTCTCAACCAGTGTGCCGTTGAACATTGGTGTGCCGTCAAAGGTCCTCAGGTGTGCTGAGGGATCAGGGGAGAGAAGGGCTGTCAAATGAGCCCAATCTCCCGATCCCCTGACGAACTGTACATCAGTACTGTAAGAAGCTCTGTCAGCCTCAAAAGTGAAAGTAAAGTGCAGGGGAGTGTGCTGTGCTCTATGCTTCCCCCTACAGTGCAGTACCCGGCTGAATGAAGAAACTGAAAAAGTACTGTGCTAGATTTGTTTTAAAAGTGCTTTATACATGTGTTTGTGTACATGTGAGTGTCTGTCTGTCTGTGTGTGCACATGTGTATGTGTGTGTACATGTGTGTGTGTGTACATGTGTCTGTATGTGTGTGTGTGTGTGTGTGTGTTTGTGTGCGTGCATGTATCTGTATGTGTGTGTGTATGATACTCTTATTCCTGACTCCCCCCATTCCTATACCATCAGAGCTTTTGTAGGGCTGGTTTGTGATAGCAGCAAGGACTGCTGCTCCTCTGAAAAGCAATCCATGTTCAGATCACTTTTCAGAGGCATTTGGCAGGCGGTAAAGAGGCAATATTTTGCCTCCTCACCATCTGTTTTAAGCTTGTAAATGCAGCATCACTACACAATGCACACAGTTGCGGGGTTGTTGCAGTGCAGCCCCATTCACCCTTGGTATACCTCTATCTGCAGCCACAGCATGTGTACACCGCCAGCTGCTGCCTCTGCAGCTAAAGGGGGAGAAGTTGGGGTTGGTAAAAACAGCTCAACCATGTGGTTTTACTGCCCCTCCAACCTGACACGTGAAAAAGCCCTTGGTTCACATCTGTGTGGCTGCGTGCTGCATGTCGGGTAGCCTATTAATTTCAATGGGCTTCGCTACATGCAGAAATGCAGGGAAAGAAGAACCTGACCTTTTTTTTTTTTTAAATTGTGCCACACTAAAAGCACCCCACGTTTTCCAATGTGTGGGATACCATTAAGAATTAATGGCACCCCTAAAGAGCAGAGCATTCATCTGTGTGTCAGGAATGAGTGCAATTTTCTGCGACACACAGTGACGTGAACCAAGCCTTGTACTGGGGTGCCTCAAGACTGAAAATACTTTTTAAAAATGGAAAAAGGTTGGGAAACACTGCTCCAAGGTATCTGCTAAGAGGTGTGGCAAATATTTTGCAGATCTAATTTGTTGCCACATTTGTTTGGAAAGATGAAAGAAAATGTATTGTATTTGTATTGTATTTTTTATTTTCTTTTTTAATTTTTTGAAACCTTGTGACAAAAAGAGATCTGAAAAATACTCACCATACCTCTTATCAAGTACCTTGGAGTATCTACTTTCCAAAAAGGGGTAATTTGGTGGGTGTTTGAACTGTCCTAGCATTTTAGGGCCCCAAAACTGTGATGGGTAGTCAGGAAGTGAAATGAGGAAATTATGCCCCTTTGAAAACCTGAAGGGGGTCATTGAATTTGGGCCTCCATATGTAGCTAGACTCTCTAAAAGTCTTACATATGTGGCATCCCCTTACTCAGGAGAAGTAGCAGAATGTGTTTTGGGGTGTAATTCCAAATATACCCATGGCATGTGTGGAAATATCTAATTAAAGTGACAACCTTGTGTAAAAAAAAAAAAAAACTAACAAAAGAACCAAAATTTTTTTTTCTCATTTTACAAAAACTTTTGAAAAAAAAGAAAATCTTCAATGGGCCCAACATGCTTCTCAGCAAATGCCTTGGGGTACACATCAAAAAAGGTCAGGCACCAATGGGAGTTTTAAGAGCTTTAAGGACAATCCACTGCTCGTAGCTGCTGGAGATCACCCTTCAGTGGGGAGAGAATTTGTGTGTTGTCAAATACCTTGGGGTGACTACTTTCCAAAAAGGGGTCGTTTTGCGGGTATTTGTACTGCCCTGGCATTTTAGCACCTCAAGAAATGTGTCAGTCAGAAAGTAAAAGCTTAGAGATTTAAACTTTAACGCAAACCAATTAATATACCCTTATTGGGATTTCTTTTTTAACCAAAGACATGTAGCAGAACACATTCTGGCCTACGTTTATGAAGAAATGTGATTTTATTGGATATGTTTTATAACAGAATGTAGAAAATATATATTTTTAAGATTTTTGGTCTTTATATTAAAGACCTAGTGGTGATACCACCAAAAGTAAACTCTATTTGTGTGAAAAAAAATGATAAAAATGTATTTGTGTACAACGACTGAGCAATTAAAATACAAAAATATTATTTTAGGCCTGGTTCACACCTATGCATTTTTAGTGCATTTTTAGTTTTTCATAAACATACTACAGTCCATTTAACATGGTTTCCTATGGATCATATTCACATCTGTGCATTTTATGGAAAGGGCCAGGGACTTTTTTTCTGTTTTTTTGGTTCCATAGACTTCAATGGAACAAAAACGTGTATTGAAAAATGCAAATTGCACCTGGAATATGCAAACTTCAACCTGGTTTGAACCAGGCCTTACTGTTAGTGTGAAAAAGTGTACACAGAGCAGCACCCACTAAACATTGGAATGTTGGAGGTCAGATTCTATATATACACATACAATGAGTGTGCATCCACACAAATCAAAGTCCACAAACATCAGTGATGTGCAAATCTTCTAAAAAACAGTAAAGTCCAGAAACAGGTGAAAACATTCAACTATCCACCGACTCTGTGAATGTATCTTGAAGAGACAGCCAAGACACTTGTGCCCTTCACCACAAATAAGGTTGGCCTCTTACCAAATATGAAAGATCCCCACCAAAGAGATCAGCCAGGCATGTAATTAACAGATCTCCAGACATTCATCACTGGCAATAGCAGGACATCAACTTCTGGTTCCAGTGATTCCAAGGATCAGCATGTCAGATCAGGCCGCATCCACACTCATAGAGGAGAACAGAGGCCACACATAATGTAAAATTACCAAATAATTTATTTAAAATAAAAGACAGGTACTTACAGAGGTAAAAGAAAATACAGCATATCACAGTATGTACTGGTGCCTCAGCACTTTACACACAGTGAAAGAACTGACTTTGAATGACATCACATTTTGAGCCCTGCCCAACATGTTTCCCTGTCAAACAGCGTCATCCACTTTTGTTACCCTGATGATGCTGTTTGACTGCGAAACATGCACAGCTCAGTGTACAGAATGATAGCAGTGTCGAAGAGGCAATGTACAGCACAGTGTACTGAATGAGGGCACTGTGGAAAAGGGAATGTACAGAGCATTGTATAGAACAGTAGACTCCAAACTGCAACGGATGTGGCCCTTTGCTTGCCTTTATCTGGCCCTTGGAGCACTATTCCACTAACTGACACCAATGATGAGGCACAATTCTTCTCATTATCTTCTCATCTTATTTTTCATACATCAGTATTTTAAATATGAATAAGTATAAAACCTTTTTATATATTAGCAAATATATATATATATATATATATATATATATATATATATATATATATATATATATATATATATATATATATATATATATATATATATATACAGTGGGGACGGAAAGTATTCAGACCCCCTTAAATTTTTCACTCTTTGTTATATTACAGCCATTTGCTAAAATCATTTAAGTTCATTTTTTTTTCCTCTTTAATGTACACACAGCACCCCATAGTGACAGAAAAACACAAAATTGTTGACATTTTTGCAGATTTATTAAAAAAGAAAAAACGAAATATCACATGTTCCTAAGTATTCAGACCCTTTGCTCAGTATTTAGTAGAAGCACCCCTTTGATCTAATACAGCCATGAGTCTTTTTTGGAAAGATGCAACAAGTTTTTCACACCTGGATTTGGGGATCCTCTGCCATTCCTCCTTTCAGATCCTCTCCAGTTCTGTCAAGTTGGATGGTAAACGTTGGTGGACAGCCCTTTTTAGGTCTCTCCAGAGATGCTCAATTGGGTTTAAGTCAGGGCTCTGGCTGGGCCATTCAAGAACAGTAACAGAGTTGTTGTGAAGCCACTGCTTTGTTATGTTAGCTGTGTGCTTAGGGTTATTGTCTTGTTGGAAGGTAAACCTTCGGCCCAGTCTGAGGTTCTGAGCACTCTGGAGAAGGTTTTCCTCCAGGATATCCCTGTACTTGGCTGCATTCGTCTTTTCCTTGATTCCCCTCGAGGGCTGGAGCAAATGTTTCCGACATGCATCTTCTGAAACATTGAGCCTCTGCAGTGGCCAGACACAAATCTGGATAATTGTTTTTTGAAGGAGGCTCCACATGATAATAGTAAGAGGAGCCGGCAAGACTGTAATCCTTGAAATGTCATTTATTGGTACATCAGAATGACAATAAAACAATATTAGCATTATTGTTTTATTGTCACTCTGATGTACCAATAAATGACACTTCAAGGATTACAGTCTTGCCGGCCCTTCTTACTATTGTTGCATTGGAGTGTGTCGGGATACATTAAGCCTCAGCACCTGTGAGTGGACCTGGTGTATGGATTGAGTTGTCCCTGCAGAGAGTGCTGTTATTTTCTTTTCCAGGCTCCACACGATGTAAATGATGATCTGAACCTGGGCGCAACACCTGGTGAGAAGATGGATTACTGTGCACCTCAATTCTCTTACTTACTATTATAAAACTATTGAAAGGCCCCTTACTGTACAATTATTGTTGTACGGAAGATAGTTTTTTAAACAAATTCAATGATGTTGTGCTTAATTTATTTTTTATTTTTAAAGGGCATGCACAATAAACTTGGAAGTATTCATAGGCAAATAAACAAGGATAAATCCACTTGCAGCATCTGGATTCACTACATGAGCACAGACTGCTGTCTCCATGTGTTCATCTCTCTCTCAAAGATGAACACATGGAGACAGCAGTCTGTGCTTATGTAGTGAATCCAGATGCTGCAAGTGGATACATATTGATCCAATTTATCTCAAAGTTGGGATGAGAGCTACTCCATGTGTTGCAGGGTGCTGCAATATCCTTCATATGCTTGAAGTAATCTGCACATTGAGACGCCCTACTGCTAGCGGGATACCGGGACACAGTCTACATAGTCTGACATGTGGTTGTGATGCTCATCATCTGTGACGCTGTCCAGAGGATTGCTTTGTTGCCAGCCGCACACCTTGATTCACAGATGTTCCTGTTGTGCTTGCTATCTGGTAAGCGCATATTTCAGATGGTGGAGGATCATTACGAGGGGTGTTTTTTCCTACCTTTCCACACTGGCCTACATGGTTAACTATAGGGGGACTCTTTTCATCTCCATAGAAGACTCTTTGGACTTCTGAGTTCATGAACTTTGCTATCATCTCTTTATCATGCTTGATGTTTTATGACACTAACTAATATCTATATCTGCATTGATGGTTTTTTATGCATAATTTTTGTCTATAGTATAGCACAGTTTTTTCCTTGTTTTTTTGTATGTTGTGAAGATCTCACAGTTGAACTGCTGCTCTTTGGGGGGTTGTGTTGTCAGCGCGGTGATTTTTTTTTTGTTTTTTTTTTTTGTTTACCTATTCATAGGCAAATGCATAAAGAATGAGAAAAGAATAAGGTAATGATCATATGGAATGCTAATATGAAAATGTTTATGTAACATATAATGGGCAACTCAAGTAATGCTTCCCTCTGAAATAAACACATAGAGCAGCACTGTACAATTGGACCTATGATCACTGACCTATAATCACTTTTGGACCACCCAATCATTAGTTTTACTGTAACGACACCCCGAGTATGAAAGGGGTTAAAGCCGTTTAGGACATTCCATTTTCGAACACAAAGGCAGCTACCGAACACTCCAATCAGCCGAACAAGAAACACATACAAATAATTCTTCCCCCCAAGTATGAGACGGGGCACTGTATGGAGGGCCAAACAGGAATCAGACTCTTTATTAGAACTAAAAATTACAAGTCTTTATATACAGTTAAAGAGGAGGTTCCTACCTCCTGCTCATATTACTCTAACAATACACCTGTAACCAGAAACCTAATTAACATGAGCTAATTTACTAAATCATTTACCCAGACTAGGTGAGTCAGAGACATGACCTTTAGGACAGACTTGCCGTCTTTTAGTTCAGAAGACACAATCAACATTATCATAAGTATAACACAGGACACCTTCACACAATAGCAGAAGCTAATTACAATTAACAATACAAACAGTGATCTCCTCTCCTCCTCAGCCTAGTAGACAACAAACTATAGTATGAGTAGACTGTCCGGCTCCTACCCAGTTCTAGAGGCCAATGTGATCGGCACTCTCAACTAACATGTTGAGTTCAGAATCAAACAACCCAAGAATAGTCTTTACATATATTCTTGAGAGACATTGTTAATGAATATTACTGTCCCATTTGAAGTAATCCAATCATATTCTCAGGGTTCATTGTTTTCTTGGTCACCCTGCACCCAACAGTGACTCCCGTCACATTTACATTTTACATTTAGGATCATTTGTACTAAGAAAGAAAGTAAAAAGCATACAGAGGAGCTATTATTACACATTCTGTTGCAGTTCTTTGTGTATTTTTTTTGGTTTAGTGAAAGGTAATCCTAAAGTGTGCCTCCCTTTAAAAAGATGGAGCTACTGTAAGCAGAATCGTGAAATGCCAAGTCTATCAGCTTGTGAGGAGGCTCAGAAGTGCTACTCCACAGAGAAGGTGGTTCCTGTGACTAGCTCTGGTTTTTCAGCTTTTACTATGACTAAGTGCAAAGGGATAAAAAGCCCTGTTTATATACTTATTGACTCAGCCCTTAGGAATAGTGCCTTTCAGCGTATTGATTTCTTTAGTTGGTTGAAGGACCATTATGATTAAAACATTGTATTATGTTATTGTGCCTGCATAATACACATAGCAAAAAAGAGAGAGGTATTGTTGCGCTGCTAAGAAAAAATACTCTTAAAAGTGTAAGTCAGCAGCCAGCATCACCAGTATGATAACCGTATACAAAATGTGATAAATAAATAAATGCAGCGCTAAGTGTCAGTAAACATGCATTTACTGTGATTATACAAAAGTATCACCTTTCATAGGTAATATGTGTATTCATCCATAGGAGTGTAATAGAGATTCAAAAAGTATAAGTGAAACTAGACAACAAAGTATAAGTTCAGTGCCTACACAAATAAATCACCTTTTATGAGTAATATATATCACCCTTCATCAAATCAATGTATAGTGGTATATAAATTTTAAAAAGAAATACAGTCCATACATAAAAGAAAACTGTAGCGATAACACTGTGTAGACTGTGGCATGGAGGAGATCTCGTATCGGTTGTTACATCTGGTGGGCAATCTTCCTGCATACAGATTTCATATAGAAGTAGTAAGGTGAATGCGCTTACCAGAAGGAATGGACACTCTCACCGTACGGCGGGGTGTCATAAGGGCTTGCGGATCCAAATGATCCTATGGGTGTTCACTGGAAACTTGCTGAGACGTGCCAATGGACAATACCGGAAATTGCATCCAAAGCGACTTTCAGGGACGAGATAGACCGTGAGTCATCGGATGGATGGATGGATTCGCCTCTCCCAGTACGCTGATAGCCAAAAGGATGTAGTTCTCACCACGTCACAATGTCATCCACATAGGGAAAAAAAGGGAATCTCCACATGATGCATATGCCCCTGTAGATGGACTTTCATCCGAAACATGTCGGGTTGCTGACTGCTGTTACCCTGTTACCACGCTAATTACCAATCTTTTTTATTCAACTTGTGATCACTTGTTCAAATTTTTTATCTGATGCCTGTGAAATGTCTGCTGTATTGCTGGTGATTTCAAATAAACCTGCTTTTATTGGTTCATGCACCATGTGCAGATTCCCTTTTTTCCCTATGTGGATGACATTGTAATGTGGTGAGAACTACATGGGAGAGGCGAATCCATCCATCCATCCGATGACTCACGGTCTATCTCGTCCCTGAAATTCGCTTTGGATGCAATTTCCGGTATTGTCCATTGGCACGTCTCAGCAAGTTTCCAGTGAACACCCATAGGATCATTTGGATCCGCAAGCCCTTATGACACCCCGCCGTACGGTGAGAGTGTCCATCCCTTCTGGTAAGCGCATTCACCTTACTACTTCTATATGAAATCTGTATGCAGGAAGATTGCCCACCAGATGTAACAAACGATACGGTATCTCCTCCGTGCCACAGTCTACACAGTGTTACCGCTACAGTTTTCTTTTATGTATGGACTGTATTTCTTTTTAAAATTTATATACCACTATACATTGATTTGATGAAGGGTGATATATATTACTCATAAAAGGTGATTTATTCGTGTAGGCACTGAACTTATACTTTGTTGTCTAGTTTCACTTATACTTTTTGAATCTCTATTACACTCCTATGGATGAATACACATATTACCTATGAAAGGTGATACTTTTGTATAATCACAGTAAACGCATGTTTACTGACACTTAGCGCTGCATTTATTTATTTATTGCATAATACACATAATGACAGTATTCAGTACGCATTTTTTTTTTTTTGCTCTATATATACATGATGATGAGTAAGTCATCCAGCTAAAGATAGAATGATAGTTAAAGGAACAAACTATAACATTGTCTGAGGATGTTTTTTTTTATTTAATTAATCCATGTAAAAATAAAAGGATATTCTTGTAAATATCCCTAAAAAAGATTCTTCATATTTCCCTCTGAAATGAAGATGATGCTTTCCGTGCACATTTACAAAACAAAAACAAACTATGGGATAGGTACTCAGTCAATCAGTAGCTTGCATTTTTCTTCACTACTTCTAAGCAAGCATCCTTGCCACCTGCTGACAGAAAAAGATACTGCAGCTCGACTGTGCTATTCATTGGCCCATAATTTAAAGCTTGCTAAGCCCAGGAATACAATGCATAAACAAAACTTTCTTTTTAATCCTTACAAGTGATATCCAGACCCCATCCTGATCTACATTTTCTATTATAACTTAGCTTGATTTCTGGTATTTCATCCTTATCTATTGTTCCTAGCTATGACCCAGCATATTATTTTCTATTTTATTGCTCTTGATTCTTACCTGGCTTGCATTCTGGTTATTGTCATTAGCTTACTACTTCTGAGCTTCTGATTAGTTCTTTGACTGCAGCTGTCCTATACCTGCCCAAACCACTGGCTTCTTATTAGTATGCTTACCTGCCACAGGCTGCAATCTTGAGGGCTGAAAATTGGAAACATCTATGCAGCTGAATCCCCACCTCCTTTGAAGAATGCAGTGATAAATACCAAGCAGTTCTAGCCCTCTGCACATTGATAAACATTTATATCTAGAACTGGTGATACAGGGTCTCTACCATCATCCATGACAATGTCAGGACACTCTTACTAGACAACATTTACATGTGCATGCTGCATGCTACAGTAAGCCACCATATGCTTAAAGCCATAACCAGCCATTTGTGTGTCAATGCATGGGTGAGCATGGCCAATTCCATCATTGACACCATTTGAGCACCACAGCTGCATCACAGAATTTCTGGAAGATCTCCAGCTATATATATTGAGATTTGAATAACATGACCCTGTTGTTTCCCTACCTACTGCTGGCATAGCTAGTTCTTACGCTTGCTATTTCTCTAAATAACTATTTCTGACCTGGTTTCTTTGATCCTGTATCCCTTGCCCAGTACCAGCACAGTCCAAGATCCCTTAGCCCACCCAGTCACTTGTTGAGACATCAGTGAAACACAGGTACAAAGAGATATACACTCAGGGGACAATCCCCCCTTTTTTGCATAATGACTACATTCAGTAACGGGAGACACACAGGTACATTCAAACTTCTCATCAGTAGACCGTCTTATCAGCAGGGAGGACTGTTGGAGGAATTCCCCCCTCCCTCCACCCTGCCCCCGGTCTACATGCTAGAAACACATATACATCCCATAATCGGTTGCTCCAAGGCAGACAAAAACAATAGAACAATGGGATACAGCCGCACCTCAAATGATCTAGTAAAAAGTCTACAACAGTCTATGAGACCAAGGTCATACAATATTCCAGCAGTCGGAAAGCTGGAATTATTTATCTTCATATACAATATTTCTTGAGGGATATTGTTCAGAAATATTATTGTCTCAAGTGAAAGAGTCCCTTCATTCTTTCAACACAAACCACACATATAGAACCCAGGATAACAGGGGTAAAAGAAAATGTCCAGTGTGGTTGTACTAGGAGTCTGGTTAGCGCAGACCTGACTGGGGTCCTCTGTCACCCTGTGCTCCTAATGTCGTGTACACACAGACAGAATTTTTGTCCGGACTGGTCCGACGGGACGAATCCGTCGGACAATTCAACCATGTCTGGGCTTCATTGGACCTGCAGTGGACTTTTTAGGTCGAAAATCAGACGGACTTTAGATTTGGAACATGTTTCAAATGTTTCTGACGGACTCGAGTCCGGTTGAAAAATCCACTCGTCTGTATGCTAGTCCAATGGATGAAAACCGATGCTAGGGCAGCTATTGGCTACTGGCTATCAACTTCCTTATTTTAGTCTTGTCGTACGTCATCACGTACGAATCCATCGGACTTTGGTGTGATCGTGTGTAGGCAAGTCTGTTCGTTCGAAAGTCCATCAGAAGTTCATCAAAAGTCAGTTGAAAGTCTATCGGAAAGACTGTCGGACCTTTGATGGTGAAAAGTCCGCATAATAGACACAGGGGGACTTACACACTGGAGGGTCGGGGAAGATGGACAAGGAGTTTCCTGAGGTAAGCTGGGTTCCACAAGCCCTCTGCCCAAAGTGACTCCCATCACAGTATCTAATTGGCCTACCTTTTGCTGACCTGGTTTATTTTGGATCTCCTTTGCCTCTAATGCTGACCTGGCTTTCCCTTGGACCTTCTCTGCTCTGCACACCTGTTGCTAGCCTAGATAATTCCTGCCACTGGCTACAGTGCCTTAAAAAATATTCATACCCCTTGAAATTTTCCACATTTTGTCATGTTACAACCAAAAACATAAATGTATTTTATTGGGATTTTATGTGATAGACCAACACAAAGTGGCACATAATTGTGAAGTGGAGGGAAAATGATAAATGCTTTTCCACATTCTTTACAAATAAATATCTGAAAAGTTGGTGTGCATTTGTCTTCAACCTCCTTTACTCTGATACCCCTAACTAAAATCTAGTGGAACCAATTGCATTCAGAAGTCACCTAATTAGTAAATAGAGTAGAAATACTTTTTCAAGGCACTGCATCTACCTTTCTGGTGTGAATGGTTCATGAAAGGTTGACCGCACTCCCAGGTATGAAGGAGTGATGATTACTTTATTGAAGATAAAAATCCATTAAGATACATCCTAAGACATCATGAGACCTATATGCAGGCATGGCAAGATTAACGTGTTTCACAAATCAAGATTCGCTTAGTCATAATCTAACAAACACCAGTAAGTGCAACTATAAAATAAGATGTGCACAGCTGAAAAATAAGCGGGGCTTTATTATGTCAATTAACCCTTGGTTTGGAGAATCTGAGCCCAGATCCACACAATTCACAGAAGGTGTTAAAACAATTTACAAAAAATTGACAAACAGAAACTCTTCAACATACATAATTAAATCAATTGTGCATATAATAAAATTGTAGAAACAACATCTTTGTATGTGGGTAAACACACCCACTGTCAGAAACCAAGAATCAGACTGAGACAGAAGTGCAGTTAGAATCACATTTGTTTAATAATAATAGTAAAAGGTAAACAGAGCAACATAGTCAAATCATAGCCAGAGTTTGGTAGCCAGAACGGATAGTCAGACAAGCCAGGACATCAGGGAGCCAGAGATCAGCATACTTCAAGACAGGCCAGGAAATCAGGAAACCGGAGAATCAGCGTAGTGGAACAGCAAGCAGGATCTGGAACCAGAAGGGACGTCAGCCAAGCAAGACTTCAACAGGTACACAGGAGAGAGTCTCTGGATGTGTTGACAAAGGCGAAGGCAGAGAGGATCTGGCCTAAACATTTTAAGTAGCCAGCAGGACTGACGAGCAAGACATCCTCACCAGGTGAGTCATTCTGGAAAGATTAGAGCTGGCAATTAACCGACAGCTGAGTGGCCTGCTCTGAGAAGGAATGGCTGAGCCCAACCCTGACAGTACTCCCTGCTCAACGACCCCTCCCCCTCGGAGGATCCCCAAGTTTGAGGGGAAAACGTCTATGGAAAGCACGGAATAGGACAGGGGCATGTACGTCCGAGGATGAGACCAAAGAGTGTTCCCCTGGACCATACCCTTTCCAATGAACCAGTGCACATGTACCTGCACAAACGGATGTATCTTAAATTGGGTGCTGAAATGACCAACCGCTGGAACCGCCTGCAATCATGAGAAGGAAGTGTCACCAGCACACCAGGATCTCCAAAATTGGGTCCAAAATTTTAATCACATAGTATCAAAAAATAAATAGAAGCGAAATTTCGGAGCCACGCAGAACCCCTTCATCAGGCATATGACAACTTCACTGAGGGAACACAGAGGTTGCGATATGACAGCCAGACCCTGCCCCCAACCTGGTAGGAAGGCGCAGGCAGGCGTCTGCTGTCAGCATGGAGTCTGTACCTATCATTGGCATGTTGCAAGACCTCCTGGACTTGTACCCAAGTGGCACGAAGACCATGGAGATGCTCCTCTAACGAGGAATGCTCTGCGGAACAAATGAATCAGGCACCATGGATGGTTAAAAAATAAAAGAAATATCTGCGCTAAAAACGAACCACAATAACATACAGCAGCTATGCACTATAACCCAGATAGTAGGCAAAAAGCAAATATATAACAAAGAAAGTGCAGAACTATTGAAATAAAATAATGATAATAAAAAGTGATAATTAATATAGCTGACATATTAAAGTGCATTAGTGCAAAAATCCAAAATAGTGAACCGTACAAATCAATGACAATTAATTGAAAAAAAGTCCAGTATATCAATAATGCACAAAATATTCATATGATGATATATTTAAATAAGTGACATCAGTTCATAAGGAAGCTTGTTGCGTTGTAAGGTGAATCATTCATAAATAGTAATGCAAGAACACTTGACCACGTGAGACCACCACCACAGGTAAAACAGGAGGCTTACCAGAAAGCCCAGCACATTGGATGATCGTTCCAGGCCTCTGGAGGTGAGAGCTCAGCATATTGGATGATTGTTCCAGGCTTCAATCGTGTCTCCAAATGGAACACAGATCCAACAAGTCTTATATGACCCCCCTGAATAAGGGTGGTCACTGGCTTTCTGTGTGATGGCGATCACATATGCGCAGAGCATGTGAGCACCATGTCCCAGGGACACCGCACATATGCAATCGCCATCCCACACTGGTGTGATTTTATTGGACTGGAATTCCAACTTTTTACTTGACCATTAGAGTGACCCGTTTGTGGGTCATTTCGTTTTTATGCAGCAGTGCATTTCCCCTCAATCAAGCACTCTTTTCTTTGGAAAGCATAGTTTGACATAAACGGGGGCAATTGGGAAGCAGAATTCAAGGCACTATTGTGAGCAAACTTTGCCCAAGGTAAGAGGTCTGACCAGTTGTTATGATGGTCAGAAATGTAGCAACATAGAAACTGCTCCAAGGACTGGTTAGCTTGTTCTGTGGCCCCATTAGACTGCGGGTTATATGCAGAGGAGAAATAAAGCTGAATTCCCAACTGTGCACAAAAGGCTCACCAGTACCGGGACACAAACTGACTACCCCTGTCCGAGACGATCACCTTGTGTAGCCCATGTAAGTGAAAGATCTCCGGAGCAAAAATGGAAGCCAGTTCCTTAGATGTGGTCAACTTCTTAAGTGAAATACAATGAGACATCTTCGAGAACTGATCAACCACCATAAGAATAACTGTGTTGCCCTGAGAGTTGGGTAACCCCACAATGAAATCCATGGTCAGGTGGGTCCAATGCCTCTCTCCATTGGATATGGGTTGTAGGAGGCCCACTGGAAGGTGTTGTGGTGTCTTACTCTGAGCACACACGGAACAAGCAACTACAAAGGTGGCAAAGGTAGACTAGGCCACCAGAATTGTTGGGAAATGGGCCAAAAGAGTTGATTCTTCCCTGGGTGGCCAGCGGCCTTGGGAGAATGGTAAGTCTGGAGCACGGCAGTATGGAAACAATCAGGGACAAAGCAGCGGTCACAGAGTTTCCCAGGAGGAGCATGGACCTGAGCAGCAAGAATTTTGTCACCCAAAGGAGAAGTGAGACTGGTGCGAACTGTAGCCAGAATACGATCAGGAGGAATCACAGGAACCAATTCCATCTTGGAAGTGGAGGAAAATTGTTGCAACAAAGCATCAGCCCTTACATTCTTAGTAGTGGGTAAGAATGAGACAATGTAATTGAAACTTGACAAGAAAAGAGCCAATTTGTGCCCTTCTAGGAGAGAGGCATTTAGCTTCAGACAAGAATCTGAGATTCTTATGGTCAGTAAGCATTAGAACCGGAACAGTGATACCTTCAGGGAGATGCCTCCATTCTTTAAGGGCTAAAATGATTGCTAACAACTCTCTGTCCCCAATCCCGTAATTGCATTCTGTAGGTGGCAATTTCTTGGAAATGTAGCCACAAAGATGCATAGCACTCTCAGAGGTAGGACGTTGAGACTGAAGGGCGCCAACTCCAGTCTCAGAAGCATCAACCTCAAGGATAAAGGGTAACATAGGATCAGGATGTGCCAACACAGGAGCAGTAACAAAGGCAGCCTTGAAACTCTCAAAGGCCTTAATAGACTACAGAGACCAACACTGTGGGTTACCATTCTTTCTGGTCATATCAGTCAGGGGCTTGACCAGAGACGAGAAGTTATGAATAAACTTTCGATAATAATTGGCAAAGCCAAGAAACTGTTGCAGAGGACGTATGGACTGGTGAAAGTTTCTCTGGGTCCATCGAAAAAAACAGCAGTGGAAATGACATAGCACAGGAATTTAACCTGTTCACGATGGAACTCGCACTTCTCCAATTTACAATAGAGATTATTCTCTCTCAGCTTCTGAAGCACATGACAGACATCTGTGTGATGGCTCTCTAGGGACTTAGAAAAAATGAGGACGTTGTCGAGATAAACCACGACACATAGCTGCAACAAATCTTCGAGGACAGCGTTTAAAAATTCCTGGAAAACTGCTGGAGCGTTGCAAAGGCTAAATTGCATTACGAGGTACTCCTAATGGCCTGTTCTGGTATTAAATGCAGTTTTCCATTCGTCACCCTCCTTGACCCTCACGAGATTGTATGCTCCACCCAAATCAAGCTTTGTGAAAACCATTGCTCTCTTGAGGTGGTCAAATAACTCCGTAATCAACGGAATTCTTTTTTTTTTTTTAATTGTATTTTTATTAAAGTATTAAAGAATAAGTACAAAGTTGTATCAAGATGTACATTGCACTGTCAACATAAGTGCATTATAAACAGACATAATGAAAACAAAAGCAAAAAACAAACAAGTATAAGTGATAAAAGAGTGTTCCCAGTAACAAGACACATATATGTATGAATTCAATTCTTTATGATGTATGCGATAAACGTACTGCGGGAAAGTACCCAAAATCCTGCTAGTAGTTCAAAGTACATACACAGGCAATGTAGAATTAAATTAGGTTAGGAATAGGGCATATTTGGTAGTATGGGGGTCCTGAATTCCGAAAGATCCCATGGTTCCCATATTTTATTAAATTGGGGGATGCAGTCATGAACCGAAGCCGTCAAGGACTCCATTGTCCGAATCTCAGCCACTAAATGTAGAAACCCGGACCATGGGAGAGGTGTATTGGATAACCAGAACAATGGGATAATCCTCCTGGCGGCTAGCAATATATAGGATATCAATTTGTTTGTCTTTTTTAATACCCCCGAGGGGGGAAGACCCAAAAGGAAATTCAAAGGATCCAACAGAAGAGACACCCCAGTTACCTTTTGAATAAGCAAATGCACATCATTCCAAAAAGGTTGTATCAGGGAACATTGCCAGAAGATATGGAATAGTGAGCCTATATCAGATCCACACCGCCAACAGAACTGTGAAACTGAAGGATCATACTTATGAATTACATTGGGAGTTCTGTACCAAAACATGAGAATCTTAATGGTTGTCTCCCTCTGAGTGACACATTTAGAAGATTTAAAGGTAGAGGACCAGATCTTATCCCACATTTGTGTTGTGACAGGACGGCCCACCAACTGAGACCACTTGCGTATGTAATGGTGTAATATTTCCGTAATTGGAGTCGGCTCATGGAGGATACAGTAGATACATGAAATTAAGTGCAATTGATTGGGGCCTTGAGCACATAAGTGTTCAAAAGTAGTTGGTTTATCTAGGGTCAGGGATGGCGATTTAGAATGAAAGAAATGTCTAACCTGTAAGTAGAAGTGGAAGGAATGTGATGGTAAATCAAATTTCTCTCTCAAAACGTCAAAGGAATGCAGCTTCCTCATTATAGGATGAACTAGGTTCCGCAGCTGGAAGAGAAGTACATTTATCCATGGAAAGATCCTGCCCAGGGACATACTATCTGGAATGAGGGGATTAAGTAGTACATTTACAAGAGGAGAGCAGGGGGACATGAGAGGGTAACGTTTGAGGCAATTACGCCAAATGGTTAAAGTTAGTGCCATTGTGCCAGTGCACTGATGTTTATAAATAGGGTCTAAAACAGGGGGATCACCCCAAACCAAGGAGCTCGGATGAACCGGATAAATTACCCCCTTCTCAGCGGCAGACCATTGGTTAGGTGCATTTAAGGAAGTCCAAGAAGTGATGGCCCTTAAGTGTGTTGCATGATAATATTTAGTGATGTCCAGGGCTCCCAAGCCTCCTCTGGACCTAATGGAGAACATCACGGAGCTTGCTATGCGGTGGGCACCGCCATTCCATATGAATTTTAAAAAGGATCTTTGAAGTGATTTTAATTGTGAGGTGGGTACAGCTACTGGGAGAGTTTCGAAGTAATAAAGTAGCTTGGGTAAGATAGACATTTTTAACACATTAATTCTGCCCAATAGAGACAAGGGATATTTGGGCCAGGACGACAGGGACTTATTTATATCCAATATCAGAGGAGGAAAGTTAGTGCTATAAAGGGAGGAGTAGTGGGGGGTAAGTAGAATACCCAAGTATTTAAGTGAGGTACTACACCATTTATAAGGGTATGATTCTTTGAGTTGAGATAGTAATAGCAGTGGAATGTGTATAGGAAGGGCTTCAGTTTTTGAATTGTTGACTTTATACCCGGAAATAGCACTAAAAGAGGTCAATAATTTATGTAATGAGGGAAGGGATATCAGCGGGTTGGTGATAGTTAACAGAATGTCACCTGCAAATAACGATAATTTATATTCCCCCTGTCTCATCGCCACCCCACGAATATTAGGATTTACACGGATAGACTCGGCTAGGGGTTCTAGGCACAGAATGAAAAGCAGCGGTGATAGGGGGCAACCCTGACGAGTTCCATTTGTCATGGGGAAGCTAGGAGACAAGAAGGATGACATTTGCACCTGCGCTGAAACATTTGAATACAAGGCCTCCAACGCTTTAAAAAAAGGACCATCGAAACCATATATTTTTAAGGTGGCAAACATGTAGGGCCAACTAAGCCTGTCAAAAGCTTTCTGCGCATCTAGGCTCAAGATCAATGCCGAACGTGAGGTTCTATCTAAAAGGTCTATTAGGTCTATCGTACGTCGGGTGTTATCTCCTGCGTGTCTACCAAGGACAAAACCCACTTGATCCCTGTGTATCAGTTTGGGAATAAATGCGGAGAGTTGGGTAGCAAGTATTTTAGTAAATATCTTGTAATCCGAATTTAGGAGGGCTATGGGTTTATAGTTATCTGGGACAGAGGGATCCTTTCCAGGTTTAGGAATAACCAAAATAAACGAGTGGGAAAACTGAGAATGTGGTGGAGTTCCCTTAAGAAGGGAATCATATAAGGCTAATATATGAGGAGATAGGATGTCAAAAAAAGATTTGTAGTAGGAGTAGGGCAATCCATCTGGGCCAGGGGATTTGTGTAATGGTAGTTTTTTAATTATAGCTGGAAGTTCTTCAGCTGACACTGTTGCATTTAAACTCTCTAGGTCCGTTTTAGATAGTTTTGGTAGTTTTATATTAGAAAAAAAAGACTCGAAATTTACCTGCGTAAAATCAAAATGGTTCTCCGAAGTCAGACAGTTATATAGTTTGTTGTAGAAGTTACCAAAAATTTTGGACATCTCACGAGGGCAATGTGTTCTAGATCCGTCTGTATGCAAAAGGAAGTCAGGCAGGGAGTTGAACGGACGAGGGCATAACTTATTAACTAACATCCTGTGGGGCTTATTTGAGAATTCATAGAATTTCTGCTTTGTCCACAGCATGGACCTAGCTGTTTTGTCAAGTTTTGTTGATTTGATTTGTTCTCTAAAGTGAATGACTTTACATAGTTTCTGCACCGTGGGACCACCCAAAAGCCTCCGTTCAGCAGTTACTAGAGCGGACATTAAGGACTGAAATAAACTGTTTCTTATCCCTCTTTAGTCGAGAGCCCTCAGCTATACACACACCTCGGAAAACAGCCTTATGTGCCTCCCACAGTGCAGAAACCTGAGATACCGAACCAGAGTTGAGTATAAAATAATCTTTCAAGCTATTTGCTAGGATAGATCGGGATACTTCAGACTGCAAAAGGTGGTCATTAAAACGCCAGTGACAGGATTTAGTGTAAGTCTGGGATAACATTAGATCTAGTGTAATGGGCGCGTGATCCGACCATGTAATAGGGGAAATGTCTGACTCAACTACATAGGGAATAAGTGGAGCCGAGATAAAAAAATGATCAAGACGGGAGTACATTTTATGAGCTGGTGAGTAAAACGTAAATTGCTTAACAGAGGGATGTTTTATCCTCCATTTGTCGAATAATCTGTATGATCTAATACATTTACGGAATGCATTGGCTTGAGACAATACTCTTTTAGGTGGGGTAGTATTAAAAAGTGCTTGTCTGTCCCTATTGGGTGACATGACCAGATTGAAGTCCCCACCAACTACCATAAATGGTTGTGAGCGATATTGGGGAGTATCAAAGAGTTTGTTGAGGAACTCAATCTGGCCCGTGTTTGGGGCGTACAAATTAACCAGTGTAAAAGAGGTAGACATGTATTCACATTCTAGAATAAGAAATCTCCCATGAGGATCTACATGTGACCTCCGAACCTTGACAGGACATGCTTTCCTGATCAAGATTGTCACTTCTGCCCTGCCCGTAGAATCAGAGGCAAGATAGGAGATGGGAAAAAACCTGGAGGCAAATTTTAATGATCCTGCTGCCCGAAAATGGGTCTCCTGGATCATCACTATGTCTGCGCCCGAGGCCTTGAAATCTTTCAGGGCCATCCAGCGTTTACCAATGGAGCCCAGGCCTTTTACATTATAGGACATTATTTTTAGAGCCATGGCTGTGATCTATCTAGGAAGGCTAATGTGAAGGCAACTAGTACTATAAGTCTGGAAGTAACATGAGAATAGGAGTGTACACATTGCAGTTTACAAGTAATTATAATAATAAACGTTTTCCCATCTCTAATTATTGAAAAACACACCCCAAGTTCTTTCTCCCTTAGAGTAAAATGATAATGACCGTGGGGTTTCAAACTATGAAATACATCAATAGATATGCATAGGAACTAGAAAAAAGAGAAAAACAAAAAAGGAAAATCAAAAGGAAAAATGGAAAAAATAGTTCAAAATTCTGTGGACCTGAGAAAAAACTGTTTCTCAGGGACCCCCGGGCATAGACCAGGGCCTGGTGGGGACGTGGGCGGACCTCTATCTGGCGATTCTGCTTGAGGAGATGGGAGAGGGACCGCTGCTCACCTTATGCATTTGGTAGCGGAAAAGACAAAAATAGGACAAAAAGATTTTGAAGAAAAACCTGTAAGTCCTTAGGAAAAAGCAAAGTTAACAAGTATAACAGGTATGTTTGACACTTAAAATTTCCAAAAACCTTTAGTAAATGTATCTCAAGGGATGAGAAATATTCTACCCTGAAAAAAAAGAGCGAGGCAGATACAAAAACCGGAAGAACCAATACAGCAACATCTTTTCGTCTAAGAAAAAAATTTTGTCCAAAACTCTGAGAGGAAACGGAAGTGCTAAAAGCAGGGAAAAATAGAACCAAAAATAAGAGCGTTCAGAGGGATACTCAAGGAGGTTGCTTAGAAGATCTCAGGTGTTGAGGAGTAGAAAGGTGCTTCTTTGATTTGCCCCGAACAGGAGTCCAGATGCGAGTAGGTGCAGTTGGAGGCAAACGGGCCTGTGTGTTCCAGTAAAGGGGGGAGACCCAGACTTTTTAGGAAAGCCTCAGCTTCTTGTAGATCACGTAAAGAATATTGGGCTCCATCTTTGGATACAGCTAGACGGAAAGGGAATCCCCAGTAATATGGTATCTTGTGCTGTTGCAAGTGTGAGGTGAGGGGGCACAAGTTCCTCCGTTTAGCGAGAGTGATGGGCAAAAGATCGCTAAAGATCTGCAGTTTGGCGCCCTTGTACGTAATTTGGGATTTATTGCGAGTCGCCAGGGTTAGTGCCTCTTTACTTTCAAAGTAGTGAAACCGTACCACAACATCCCTGGGTCTAGCTCCAGCCGGAGGTTTTGGGCCCAGGGATCTATGTGCCCTGTCCAATCACCAATCTATGTCCACAAATGAGGGAGCCAGGTTATTAAAAAGGCTCAGAAGGTAAGGTCGGAGTTCAGAGTTGCACACTTTTTCCGGAATCCCTCTGAATCGTAGGTTTTGTCGTCTTTCTCTGTTCTCCAAGTCTTCTTGCTGTAATTGGAGTTGAGATACGGAAAGGCGTAAGTTATGATTTTCCTCCTCGATCGCTTGTACATAATTTATCATTTCGTCGAATTTGTTCTCCAGAGTGTCTGTGCGATCTCCAATTTGGGTTATTTCCCCTCTCAATTCAGCAGCTAGCTTGCTCACCTCAGCCGAAACATTGGACGTAATCTGTTGAAGCAAAAGTTGCAGCTTGGAGTCCAGAATGTCGGGGTGAGAATCATATTCGAGGGTGAAAGAATGGTTGCAGGTTTTTGCGAGCCAGTCAGGGAGGAGCTTGCGGTATCTTCCGAATCCAGGGAGGGATCCAGTAGGACGAAAGAATTCGCGGAGGAATTAGAGGAGGCTAGCTGTGGTCTGGTAACATAACGCTCCATTGTTGGTTCTTCTCGTGGCACAAACAGTGGTTTGTAATTTTGTTGCTGTTGGCCAATTTTGCCCATGAGGTACACAGAGGTTTTAGTGATCAAACATGCAGGCTTACTTCCAGCGCTATATATTGCTAAAACTGCTGTATGGAGGTCTTGGTGAGCAGACAGTGACCCAGGGTTTATTTAGGCAACATCTCTCTCAGAGTAATGTTGTGTTCCATTTGGATCCTCAGATCCCCCTGATTACTTCTCTACCTCCCCTTCCTGACAGTCTGGGATGAGAGAAGCAGATCCTGCAGTCCCCAGCACCTTGCAAATAACTATGCAGCTGGAGGGGCAGAGGGGATGATTTGTGGGTGTATATGAGAGTCCCAAGATGGCCGCCGGCCTCCAGAAGCAGGCCGAAGCCTCGGTCTGTCCTAAGAGAAGGCCGCCGAGGAAGTAAACACGGCCCCTCGCAGTCACTGGGGCACCCACGGGGATAGAGAGAGGGAGGATCGGGTGGTCTGACGCCCCCCAGGGACCCGAGGATAATGGGGCCGGGTGCCGGATGGTTCTCTGTGGCCTCCCCGGTTCCGTAGGCCAATCGGTGCAGTCTCCAGGATAAGAGCAGGCCCCGTCCAGTCGCTCACCGATCCACGAGCCTGCGGGTTCTGTTAAGAAGCGCCGCCGACCCGCTTGTAGGCCCCAAGATGGCGGCGGAAGGTCCCGGTGTCAGGGAGAAAACTCAGCCGTGGGTGGAATCAGACCAGCCAAAATCATAAATAACAGTCCAGGGCAGTTCAGCAGGGGTCCAGGGCCAATATCATATAACTTGTGGCTGCGGGAACACGGTGTAAGGTAATGGATGGCCTTAGATTAGAGTGGGCTAAGAGGAGCTCAGCTCACATGCGTCCTTCCAGCAGCAGGTCCGGACACGCCCCCCTTCAACGGAATTCTTAATCGTGAAAGATTCAGACCCCTATAATCAATACAAGGTCTCAGTTCACCACTCTTCTTCTTCACAAAGAAGCCCCAGCAGGAGATGAGGACTTGCGGATGAATCCTCGAGAAAGTGCAACATACTCCTCCATGGCCTTATCTTCTGAGACCGACAAAATGTAAACACAGCTACGAGGGGTATGGCACCAGGTTGAAGGTCAATTGCGCAATCATATGGCTGGTGTGGAGGAATAAAAAATAAATAAAGTGCGCTAATTATATGAAAATACACACATAGATGTGAATACATGTGGGTAGTAGTAAAAACCACAATCTACTGAGAGCAAGTAAATGACTCCATGAGTGGTAAAAATATATAAGTGCAAAACATAAAAACTCAAATAAAAAGAAGAAACAAAAAATGTGTACATGTGAAATACAATGATATTAATAGCGTGAAAATCTGAAAATCAAACAAACTCAGTCCATGGGTTCAAATATAAAAAGTTCATCAGTGAAAAAAAGCTTCCATCCACTATACAGCTCAGCAGCAACTAATCCCCCTATGAGTGGATTGACAAAGGAGAGAGATGTGCAGGATGGTGCAAATCCACTGGCGGTGACTCCAATAAGTGAGAAAGTGATAAAGGTGGACTCTTACCCTTCGTGTTGGACCCCCTCCTTGGCAGGGTCTATCAGGCATGCAGATTTTTGCCCTCTGCAGGGACCATGTAATGAGAAGATCTTCCCAGCAGCTGTTAAAAATGTTGTCTCCGATCCGGGCTGGTCCAAGTGAAACGCCTGGAGAGGGGGGAAGGAAAGCTCTCTTGCTCCCAGTGTGGCAAAGGAAAAAACAAAAGAGCGGAGCTCCAATAGTGTAAAAAGTTTCGGAATTTATTAAATAAAAGTACAGACCGCAACGGAGAGTGCACGCTCCGTGAGGTGAAAATACAATTAAAAACAAGCCGGCATATAAAAATCGTAATAACCCGTGCATAACATGGGGCAATCGTGACGGCTTACAACGTAGCCTCGAGCGTGGCTACATTGTAAGCTGTCACGATTGCCCCATGTTATGCACGGGTTATTACGATTTTTATATGCCGGCTTGTTTTTAATTGTATTTTCACCTCACGGAGCGTGCACTCTCCGTTGCGGTCTGTACTTTTATTTAATAAATTCCGAAACTTTTTACACTATTGGAGCTCCGCTCTTTTGTTTTTTCCTTTGCCACACTGGGAGCAAGAGAGCTTTCCTTCCCCCCTCTCCAGGCGTTTCACTTGGACCAGCCCGGATCGGAGACAACATTCCTAACAGCTGCTGGGAAGATCTTCTCATTACATGGTCCCTGCAGAGGGCAAAAATCTGCATGCCTGATAGACCCTGCCAAGGAGGGGGTCCAACACGAAGGGTAAGAGTCCACCTTTATCACTTTCTCACTTATTGGAGTCACCGCCAGTGGATTTGCACCATCCTGCACATCTCTCTCCTTTGTCAATCCACTCATAGGGGGATTAGTTGCTGCTGAGCTGTATAGTGAATGGAAGCTTTTTTTCACTGATGAACTTTTTATATTTGAACCCATGGACTGAGTTTGTTTGATTTTCAGATTTTCACGCTATTAATATCATTGTATTTCACATGTACACATTTTTTGTTTCTTCTTTTTATTTGAGTTTTTATGTTTTGCACTTATATATTTTTACCACTCATGGAGTCATTTACTTGCTCTCAGTAGATTGTGGTTTTTACTACTACCCACATGTATTCACATCTATGTGTGTATTTTCATATAATTAGCGCACTTTATTTATTTTTTATTTTTCATGGTATACACAGATATTGGTGTATTTTGTGTGCAGCTTTTACCTTTGACCTTTTTTGCTCTGCAGCGCAGTTTTTCTTTTTATTTTTGAACCTTGGTGTGGAGGAAAACTACTGGCTTGACCTTTGTCAAAGACATTGCTAAAATTGCGGTACTCCTCCGGTAGGGAGGAGAGTGAAGAGGTGTATAGGACCTTAGCCACATTCTGGAAACATATCTTGCTGCATTGTGGTGACCAGGAGAGAACCTCAGCACAAAGCCAATCAAAAGAGGGGTTTTGCCTCTGTAACCAAGGATAACAAATAGCCAGCAGAAACTTAGGTGAGGAAATAACTTGGAATTGGATTATCTCATGGTGAAGAGCCCCTACGGCCATGGACAATGGAACCGTCTCATGAGTCACATGGGCAGGCTGTAGAGGTCTCCTGTCAAGAGCCTCAATGGAAAGTGGACTGGCACACAGCTGCAGCAGAATCGAGTGCTTAGATACAAAGGTAGCATCAATGAACAGGCCTGCAGCCCCAGAATCAATTAGAGGCTGTATCTCGACGGATGACTCAGACCAAGAAAGGGTAAACGGAACCAGGGGCTTATTCTTCTGGATAACTGGGGACGAAACAATGCCACCTAAGGTCTGTCCGTTACAGGACCTCACGATTCAGACGTTCCCAGGAACAGGTAGGACAAGACTTCAAAAAGTGACCTGTCTGGCTACAATAAAGGCACAATCTCTCCCTCCTCCTAAGGGCTCTCTCATCCACAGAGAGACGTGTGAAGCCCAAGTGCATGGGTTCACCTTCACTGACCGATTCGGTACCAGGAGGAGTGGGAGGTGAGGAAGGCAAGGGTGGGACTGCAAAGTTCGGAGACAAACATTCAGAAGGCTTCCACAAGCTTTCTCTGAGTCTGGAGTCAATGAGGATGGCAAACGTGATCAACTTCTCCAGCTCAGTGGGTTTATCTCGGGCTGCTATCTCATCTTTGATGGTATCTGAGAGACCATGAGAAAAAGCCACGAGGGCCTCATTGTTTCACACAATCTCTGCTGCCAGAGTACGGAATTTAATGGTGTAATCGGCAACAGTTCTTGTACTCTGATGGACATGAGGAACTTGGCAGCAGAAGCAGAGCGTGCAGGGATGTCAAATACCCTTTTAAAGGAAGCCACAAACTCTGGGTAACTCAGGACATAGAGGGTTTGCCCAGGCCAAGGCTCTCTCAGAAATCAAAAATATCACAAAACCTACTTTGCTTCTGTCTGTGAGAAACGCCTGGGACAGCATCTTGAAGTATATCTCAACCTGATTTAGAAACCCTCTGCATTGAACTGGATCACTCCCAAATCGCTGGGGAAGCGGAGTGGAACCAGACATACCTCTTATAGAGGTATTCCTTGAGACGGGTGTCTGCACAGAGACTGAAGCAGCAGCAGAGATGGCCTGCAACACAGGTTGTACAGAAGCAGCCACAGAGGGAGATTCCAGGTGAGCCATGCGATTCAGGAGCGTCTGTAATGCTATGGCAAACTGATCCATACAGTGATCCTGCTCATCCAACCTTGAAAAAATATTACCAACAAGTGGATTTACTGCATCTTCTGATGCATCTTCTGATTTATTGCCTTCACCTACTGTCAGAAACCATGAATCAGACGGAGACAGAAGTGCAGTTAAAATCACACTTGTTTAATAGTAATAGTAAAAGGTAAACAGAGCAACGTAGTCAAATCATAGCGAGAGATCAGTAACCGGAACAAATAGTCAGACAAGACAGGATGTCAGGGAGCCAGAGATCAGCTTACCTCAGGACATGCCAGGAAATCAAGAGACCGGAGATTTAGCGTAGTGAAACACCAAGCAGGATCTGGAACCAGAAGGGATGTCAGCCAAGCAAGTCTTCAACAGGTACACAGGAGAGAGTCTCTGGATGTGTTGACCAAGGCGAAGGCAGAGAGGATCTGGACTGAAAAGCTTAAATAGCCAGCAGGACTGACGAGCAGGATATCATCACTAGATGAGCCACTGTGGAAAGATTAGAGCTGGCAATTAACCAACAGCTAAGCGGCCTTCTCTAAGAAGGAAGGACTGAGCCCTGACACCCACACACAAAGAGGAAAAGAATGCGTCAGGTAGTATGCCAACATGTGTACAATAACATGTAGTGTAGAGAGTATCCTGTAAAAATAGAAGATTAAATAGTATAGTTATTGTCTAACTCCTTTTAAAGTCAGTTAATTGTATTTTACTTGCTACTCCCTACCCACTGACAAACAACCACATCATGTCATGTCAGTCGCACTCATTAAATAATAATTGTGTGTATCTCTGTCATCATGAGTGTGTCCACCCATGAAACAAGTCACACAAGAAAAATATATACAGTCAGGTCCATAAATATTGGGACATCGACACAATTCTAATCTTTTTGGCTCTATACACCACCACAATGGAGGATTTGAAATGAAACGAACAAGATGTGCTTTAACTGCAGACTTTCAGCTTTAATTTGAGGGTATTTACATCCAAATCAGGTGAATGGTGTAGGAATTACAATGGTTTGTATATGTGCCTCCCAAGGGACCAAAAGTAATGGGACAGATTAACAATCATCCATCAAACTTTCACTTTTTAAAACTTGGTTGCAAATCCTTTGAAGTCAATTATAGCCTGAAGTCTGGAATGCATAGACATCACCAGACGCTGGGTTTCATCCCTGGTGATGCTCTGCCAGGCATCTACTGCAATTGTCTTCAGTTCCTGCTTGTTCTTGGGGCATTTTCCCTTCAGTTTTGTCTTCAGAAAGTGAAATGCATGCTCAATGGGATTCAGGTCAGGTGATTGACTTGGCCATTGCATATAATTCCACTTCTTTCCCTTAAAAAAAACTCTTTGGTTGCTTTCACAGTATGCTTCAGGTCATTGTCCATCTGCACCGTGAAGCACCGTCCAGTGAGTTCTGAAGCATTTTGCTGAATATGAGCAGATAATATTGCCCGAAAAACACTTCAGAATTTATCCTGCTGCTTTTGTCAGCAGTCATATCATCAATAAATACAAGAGAACCAGTTCCATTGGCAGCCATACATGCCCAGGCCATGACACTATCACCACCATGTTTCACTGATGAGGTGGTATGCTTTGGATCATGAGCAGTTCCTTTCCTTCTCCATACTCTTCTCTTCCCATCACTCTGGTACAAGTTGATCTTGGTCTCATCTATCCATTGGATGTTGTTCCAGAACTGTGAAGACTTTTTTAGATATTGTTTGGCAAACTCTAATCTTTCCTTCCTGTTTTTGAGGCTCACCGATGGTTTACATCTTGTGGTGAACCCTCTGTATTCACTTTGGCGAAGTCTTCTCTTGATTGTTGACTTTGACACACATATACCTACCTCCTGGAGAGTGTTCTTGATCTGGCCAACTGTTGTAAAGGGTATTTTCTTCACCAGGGAAAGAATTCTTCGGTCATCCACCACAGTTGTTTTGCGTGGTCTTCCAGGTCTTTTGGTGTTGCTGAGCTCACCGGTGCATTCTTTTGTTTTTAAGGATGTTCCAAACAGTTGATTTGGCCACACCCAATGTTTTTGCTATCTCTCTGATGTGTTTGTTTTGTTTTTTCAGTCTAATGATGGCTTGCTTCACTGATAGTGACAGCTCTTTGGAACTCATATTGACAGCAACAGATTCCAAATGCAAATAGCACACTTGAAATGAACTTTGGACCTTTTATCTGCTCCTTGTACATGGGATAATGAGGGAATAACACACACCTGGCCATAGACCAGCTGAGCAGCCAATTGTCCCATTACTTTTGGTCCCTTAAAAAATGGGAGGCACATATACAAACTGTTGTAATTCCTACACCGTTCACCTGATTTGGATGTAAATAATCAAATTAAAGCTGAAAGTCTGCAGTTAAAGCACATCTTGTTCGTTTCATTTCAAATTCTCCATTGTGGTGGTGTATAGAGCCAAAAATATTAGAATTGTGTGGATTTCCCAATATTTATGAACCTGACTGTATATGTCTTCCTAATCGTTTCTCTCTCTCTCTCTCTCTCGCTCTCTCTCTCTCTCTCTTTCTCTCTCTCTCTCTCACTCTCTCTCTCTCTCTCTCTCACTCTCTCTCTCTCTCTCTCACTCTCTCTCTATATGTATGTATATATATATATATATATATATATATATATATATATATATATATATATATATATATATATATATATATATAGTTGTTGACAATATCTACTGCTATCAATTTATATTAAAAATACTGTAGAACCTTATAATCAGAGACAAGATAACACGTAGGCATACTGACATATTGAAAAGGGAACAGAAAAGGAATTGGAAAAAAACAGAAGATGTGGAAAGGAAAGGAATTTTTTCACAATTTCCACTTGCAGAGCATGGCCCAGAGGGGGAGCAGAGTTAAAAAAAAAAGTTTTATTTCATTGGTATATATAGAAAAGAGATTAGTAAAAAGAAATGAAAATATAGATATGCCTTCCTAATCGTTTCCATATATATATATATATATATATATATATATATATATATATATATATATATATATATATATACATATATAAATATGTCTATATGTCTATTGCTACCAATTGCTACCAATTTGTATCAAAAATTCTGTAGAAACCATATACTCAAAGACAAGATAGCAATTTTTTTTTCCTTTTCTTTTTTTTGTATATATGGAAAAGAGATTAAGAAATATATATAAATATGCCTTCCGAAATGTTTCCTTATATATATAGTCCACTATGTCTACTGCTATCAATTTATATAATAAATTCTGTAGAACTACGTAGTCAAAGACAAGAGAGCATGTAGGCATACTGACACATTGAAGACTAAAGAAACAGAAAAGGAACCGGAAAAAACAGGAGATGCGGAAAGGAATCTTTACACAATTTCCACTTGCAGATCACAGCCCAGAGGGGGAGCAGAGTTGGAAAGGTTTTTTATTTTTTCATATATATGGAAAAAAGATTAATAGTCATGAAAATGTGTAACATCCCATTCATAATTCAACCCCTCTGTTCTGCAATTTGAAAATCCAAAATACCTCTCTTTTGCAGAGAAGGCGGAACACATCACCTCCTCTCCGGGGAGTTTTAACCTTTTCAATTATCTGTACCTTTACAAATGATAAAATGCCTCCATGTCTAGAGTTAAAGTGGCAGGCTACATTGGTGGATTTTTCACCTTTATATCTGCCAAATGTTCACGGAATCTCTAAGTCTGCAGGTGGTCCTACCCACATACTGCAGGGAACACACCGCTCAGGTGATGGCATAAATCACGTAACTTGTGTTACAATTATAAAATGTATCAATATTATAGTGTCTGCCATCAACAGAAGAACAAAACATGTCACCCCACAATATGTGGGGACAGCATGGGCATTCTCGTGAACCATATTTAAAGTTCCCCTTACAGGGAAGCCATGTAAGGGATAGTGTGGAATTGTCCCTAGATGCAAAGAAACTGGGTGATAAATGATCACCCAGAGTTTTCTGGTGTGACTTGGTTAGTTTTATGCTGCTTGTGTCCACAGATTTTGACTCCAGCATCCTCAACTGACACAATTCTAGTTGTCATTCTGTTCTGGTGGTTCCTGCCAGCTGCCTGCCTGATCTCAATCCCACCACCCATACTAACATATCTGCAGTTCTTGCTTTCCGGTGCCACGCCTGTGGTCGAGAGCAGACAGCAGCTAAAACTTCTTCCAGAGTCTTTTATGGTGGTTTCTAAAGCAGAAAAAAGGGAGCAGTGCTAATAAGAGTAAACTGATAGTTATAAGTTTACTCCACAAGTTTGGAACTTGGGGCTTAGAGAGTTGGAGTTTAGCTGTCATGTACGTACATAATGTGTAGTACAGCACACAAGCTTGGATCGTCTATTGTTTTGATGGTCCATTTAGCATAGCACAGATCCACTGCAGTTCTGGTCTATGTTCACTAGATACCCAGCAGGATGCTAAAGGATCATGTCATATCATATTATTTAATTTCATATCATATGTTATAGAGTATATAGAAACAGTGTGTAGATAAAAGTTGAAGCAGTGGAAAAACTTCTTAATGATCTTAATAAAAGCAACAAGAAAGTTTATCCACTGTTTCAAAATAAATCTACCCACTTGTTCTGCCTACTTCGTATGTAACATCATGATCCTCTAGTACCCACAGACTGCAGAGGAGCTGTGATATGCTAAATACTGTAGCTGAACTGAACATATGTGTATGACAGACAAGCTTAATGGTGAGAAACATCATTTTTGCAGGGGAAAATTAATACTCAACAGTTTACTCTTGGAAGCGATTCTCCCTTATTAGTTTCTATTTTAGATAAGTCTTTTGGCATACTGAGGATCAGAAAAAGCTACTTAAAGACCTAATGACACCACTATTGAACACAAGCCTTTTTTCCCCATGACAGAGAGCAAAAGCTTATTCATTTGATTTGAGATATCTGTATTATTTTAAACTCTGTCCTTTGGGTGGGACATTCCGTGTCCACCATTTCAAGGATGTCCAGGCCAGAGTTATATAATAAAAGCTTGTTTGTCACTTCAGACTCTTACTAGGTTGGCCATACACAATACAAAAAATCAGACAAACCCATTTTCGAAAAACAAACATTCGGCCATGAGCGCAAATGATAGTGCCATCATGTAATGACCAATAAATCATTCAATGGACATAAATGAATGCATTTTTTGTTCATTTTTTACATATACCTAGTGCAGACAGTTCGGACTGGAAACACATTAGCCTTTCAATTTATCATTCGTTTGGCAGAAAATTTCCAAACTAGTCCTTCATTTTTTCGTCTCAAAAACGTCCCAATGATTATCGATTTTGTGCCCATTAACTGGCCGAAAAATGAACGAACTGTCTAAATGAACGAATTTTGGACATTTTTTTGTATAGTATATGACCAGCATTGATTAAAGAGAAATGTTATGTTTATCATCTGTTATTTATCTGATATTTCTGTGTTCTGCACGTATAATGAGATTATATCAAAGAATGAGAGATAGTAAAGCTATGTTCAATATCCCTCCCTCAGAGCACACAGAAAGAATATTGGTTAAAACAATAATCAGCAGCTGCTATACTAAAACAAGGTACATCAAATATATGTCAAAGAAAAATCTCTAAAACATTAGCAGCGCTAGTGCAAAAATAGCAAATAATTAAAAATATCAACAGATTTGCTTAAGAGTCCGCTTAAACAAAGTATCAAATGGTGATCCACTTAGTGAAAGTCCATTAAGAAAAGGCAGGTGAGTATAAGCTAGACGATCGTGGAGGAAAATATTAGCAACGATCCCAGGTCTCCTTCACCACACCACTTGTGCCAGAGCCCTGTAGGTAATCCACTTGCCAGACCATGCTGATTTGCACGCTTATCAATCAAACAGATAATCACTGTTCACTGGACACTTCTCATCTGTACAGTATTTTACTAATCACAAGCAATAGATAAAAGAATTCCACATAGCGTAATCCAGTACAACAATTATTTATTAATTTAAAATTATCTCACAAAAAAAGACACTCACAATTTTGCATAATATAAGGTCATGTAACATCAATACTGTGTTAGTCGTGCATTCCCATCTAACCTCTCACCACTCCCCCGGTGTTCCCGGGAAGGACAGACGAAGATAAGCTGACTCTGTAGACTACTGTGTAGCAACGTCTGATGCGTTTCTGTCATCACTTTCGTCAGAGGGCATCTTAGATGGGAATGCACGACTAACACAGTATTGATGTTACATGCCCTTATATTATGCAAACATTGTGAGTATTTTTTGTGAGATAATTTTAAATTAATAAATAATTGTTGTACTGGATTAAGCTATGTGGAATTCGTTTATCTATTGCTTGTGATGAGCAAAATACAGATGAGAAGTGTCCAGTGAACAGTGATTATCCGTTTGATTGATAAGCGTGCAAATCAGCATGGTCTGGTAAGTGGATTACCTACAGGGCTGTGGCACAAGTGGTGTGGTGAAGAAGACCTGGGATAATTGCTAATATTTTCCTCCACGATCGTCTAGCTTATACTCACCTGCCTTTTCTTAATGGACTTTCACTAAGTGGATCACCATTTGAAACTTTGTTTAAGTGGACTCTTAAGCAAATCTATTGATATTTTTAAATATTTGCTATTTTTGCACTAGTGCTGCTAATGTTTTAGAGATTTTTCTTTGACATATATTTGATGTATAATGAGATCATAGTGTTGTAACGAAGATCAATATAATATAGACATTGCTTTATTTATTTATTTTTTTAATTCATCCTGTCATCAAATTTATACATATAGGGGAAACTATGGAAACACTATAGCAAAAAGCTGCATGAAACCTAGAGCTTTCAACAATTTTTGGTGCCTGGACACAAGAAATAATTATTCAAAAATGTCATATGCAAAGTGAATTTATAGTATATTTTAACTTTAATTTGGATGTTAAAAGATTTAGCAAGAACTTGCTATGGTATCTGACAAGTGCACAGCTGCGTGCCTAGATTTTGTTTTAGACAAATCTTCTTTAAAGCTGTTTTTTTTTCTACAGCTTAATTACATTACTTATTTGTATAGAAGTATGTCCCACAATATATAGGGTTATTAATGCTGGGCAGGGATGCTCTCTCCTCTTCTTGCTGTTGAACGTTTACTATTACACTGACTGTAACATAATTTATGAATGGGGTGGAGGGGGGATTCTGTGATTGATCAGAGCAGGAGGGGCATGTCGCTATCAGATCATCAGCTGCCGCCAGAGAACCCAAGCTGGTAAGCCCATGGCACCAGAAGTTCAGCAACAGGAAGAGGACAGGGCAGTCCTACATTGAACATTTCTTAAGAATTCAGCAAACTTCTTATTGTGGGCCATACTTCTTTATATTACAGATAATGTAACTAAAGCTGTAGAGAAAAATATGTTTTTCTAGCTAAACTTCAGTTTTAAAGTTGTACTAATCTTTATTTCTGTATTTTTACTTACAGTTAAGCTTATAATAAAGCTTACCTGTAGGTTGAATGAATATCTCCTAAACATGCACTGTTTAGGAGATATTCTAGTGAGCAGTAGCCAGTAACATCAATGGCCCATGCGCTCTGAAGGAACCGCATACCCGTGCCGTCCCTTCAGAGCTGTGTGCCATGCTTGAGACTCCTACGGGCATGTGTGGGAGTGATGTCATTGTGACTCAGCCATTCAAACAGAAGGAAAACCGGGTGAAGATGAAAGCGTCTGCAGCAGCAACAGTGTGCCACTGGGGGGCTTAGTTTCAAGGTAAGTCTTTCATAATGTACGAGTATGCATGCTAGCACGTTGTGGCTTTACCTTGCAGGGGGAATTTTTTTTTTTCTGAAGGTTTACTACCACTTTAAGGAATCATAAACATTAATAAATATTCCTGAACACTATATGCTGCACATTCTGTACAAGATTACACTTGTTGTATATTCGTAATGAGTTAATGTTTTAATTATCACAATGACTCTTGACACAGTCCTTGTTTTATTAGGTTGATATTGACAAGCAGGGACATTTTCAAGGAGATACGCTTATTATTTTCTTGTTGGAATTTTTTTTTTCCGTATCACATGAAATAACCTCATCAACAATGTTTTTGCTTTTGATCTGTGTAAGGACATATGCAATTTCACAGTACACAGAGAGAGTTATCTCCATCATAATTACTATCCTTTAAGGTAGACTTTCTACAGACCATTTTATCTTGCTTCATTCGTGGGTTTATTATCTGTCAGGCAAGCTGAAGGAAAGTTCAAGCCCCAATGAATCATTGTTCTTTCTGCTTTTCTTTGAAAATGGTTTTTAAAGATAATGTTATATAGTCTAAATGTAATGATATGATATTTCTTTGAATTGTGATTATTCCGTCTGTGTTTTACTTGATTTTCCACAGAGGTGAGTGTTTAAAAGAGAAAGCCACCAAATGTCAACATACCACTTTATGAACAGTTCATAATTTTCCTTTCAAATTTAAATTTACTATTTGTCCTTTATCTCTGTGAATGTATGTTTTTTTATCTTTTCATGCTAATGCCTTACACAACACAAGCTTTCAAACAACAATGAAGGGCAGTAACTCATAGTCATCAGTTACTAAGTTTTACCTTTTTAATGAATATGACATTTTAAAAGTTAACCCCACACAAGCCTGATGCTTTAGTTTTACATAGTTGCTGGTGAGGTTAATCATTAAACACTGAGGTGACTGAGAGTCCTTTCCTTCTTTTGGGGAGACAGCTAAAACAGCAGCAGGGTCAGGACAACAACTCATATCTTTATATGTATGCTTTATATATATATGCAAACAATTGCTTCTTTCTCTTTAATTTTTGTTTTTTTTTTTGTTTTTGTTTTTGCTTCACCAAGTTCTACTTAATGAAAGTTTCCCAGACAGACCTGTAGGCCTTAATGCAAACCTTCCATAGACCTGGACAATTTAAATTAAAGTGGAACTTTACCCATAACAGCTTAATAAAAAAAAAATGTTTTCGCAAGGAACATACATTCCACATTAATAATTATGCTATCAAAATTAGTGTGTGCTGTAAATTGCCTCCAGCATTGTAACTGTTTCTTCTTGCTGGGAGCTTGCTGATTCCCAGAGCCCCTAAACAGAAGTAAAACTTTATGCTGTCGACAGATTAGCCACTACAAATTCGACACAATGCCTAAAAATAGAGAGCAACTGAGCATGTGCAGACCAAAGTGAAACAGTGAATTACTGGATTGTAAACAGTATAGGCACTATTTTTTAATGTTTTACATAGCCATACCTGCTAAAAGGCCAGCCTACAGTAATCTAGCAAGACTTAATTTTCTGACTAAAGTTCCATTTTAGGCATGTGTTAAAACTGCATAAGCAGAGGTTATCTTATGCAAAAAGTGTGCATCAAAGTGATTAACAAATCCAGAATCATAGTAGATAACATTATGGTTAGCCCCTCTGACAAATGGGTGACTCAAGGTGATAATAACATGGTAGCAAATTTATTTTAATCTTCTGAAAATCCAAAAACATATGGTAAATTTTATATTTAGCCTATTTAGAAGGATGTGTCTGTGTGCCCAGAACTGGACAGCATACTCCAGGTGTGGCCGGACCAGAGTCTTGTAGAGTGGGAGAAATATTGCTTTATTCCTGGAGTTAATACCTTTTTTAACCACTAGGCATCTGCGCTATAGCTGAAAGATGGCTACAGCGTGGACTCCAATTGCCGGAAGGGCGTCCCTGGACGTCCTCCTGTTCACTTCCGTGATGCGCGCTCCCGGGAGCGCGCATCGGGGAAATTCTGCTCTGGCCATGTCCCTTGGACAAAGCCAGTCACAGATCGCCGTAAACGGCCAATCACAGCGGCCGTCTACAGCGCGATCTGAGCTTCCAATGAGAGATGATCTCAAATGTAAACATATGAGATCATCTCTCATTGCCGGCTTTCTCTCCTCACACAGAGACCGTGTGTGAGGAGGGAGAGTGATCTGTGAACTGTGAGTGCCAAGCTTTTTAGTGAAACACCCTACAGTGCCCATACAGTGCCCATACAGTGCCACATCAGTGCCACAGTGCTCATTACTGCTTCCATCTGTCATCAGTGCCATCTGTCAGTGCCATCTGTCGTCAGTGCCATCTGTCAGTGTCACCTGCCACATCAGTGCCACCTGTCAGTGTCACCTGCCACATCAGTGTCACCTGTCAGTGTCACCTGCCACATCAGTGTCACCTGTCACATCAGTGTCACCTGTCAGTGTCACCTGCCACATCAGTTCCACCTGTCAGTGTCACCTGCCACATCAGTGTCACCTGTCACATCAGTGTCACCTGTCAGTGTCACCTGCCACATCAGTGTCACCTGTCAGTGTCACCTGTCACATCAGTGTCACCTGTCAGTGTCACCTGCCACATCAGTGCCACCTGTCAGTGTCACCTGCCACGTATCAGTGCCATGTATCAGTGCCATCTGTCGTCAGTGCCACCTGTCTGTCACCTGCCACATCAGTGTCATCAGTGTCACCAGTGTCACCTACCACATCAGTGTCACGTATCAGTGCCATCTATCACCAGTGCAATCTGCCAGTGTCACGTGTCATCAGTGCCACATATCAGTGCCATTTTTCATCACTATGTCACAAAGAGTATATTCAGTCGAGGAGGCATATAATATTCTTGCAGCCGACGAGAGCAACGGGGAGCTCTCTGCTTCAGATTCCTATTCAGATTCTGAGTCTGATGTGGACTACGAGCCTGTCCTCAGCAGTGGTACACAGACAGCCACAGAGGAGGAGGATGAGGATGAGAGTCCGCCCGCCAGACGAAGACATACTGGTGAGGATGCACTGCCATCCACCAGCACCGCAATGCCATCCACCATCACCACAATGCCATCCACCATCACCACAATGCCATCCACCAGCACCGTAGTGCCATCCACCAGCACCGCAGTACCTCGACAAAGGCCACGTACCAGTGGGGTGTCACCTCAGGCCCAAAGGGTTAGGTCCCATGCCAGCCTTCCCTACTCCCTTGAGAACCCCTTATGGCTGCCACCTAATTCAGGAGAAGCTATCATTCCCCCTTTTACTGCCCAGCCAGGAGTCCAGGTGGACACAGAAAATTTTTCACCAATAGATTTTCAACCTTATTTTAACTGAGGACATGCTTGCATCGATTGTGGCCCAGTGCAATCTATATGCCCAACAATACATAGCAAGTAACCCAACGTCCTATTATGCCCGTTCCTAGGAATGGAGAGCCCTAACAGTGGAGGAGTTTAGAATTTTTTTGGGCCTCATATTCTGTATGGGACTAACCAAAAAAAAATGTATTACGTTCCTATTGGTCTACCCTCCCCATCTACCACATGCCCATCTTTTCCTCTGTAATTCCCAAAACCAGGTATCTCATGATTATGAGATTCCTACACTACAATGACAATACCCAGTGCCCTCCCCGAAATGACCCAAATTTTGACAAGCTTTATAAAATTCGCCCACTACTAAAATATTTTTCTGATATCTTCCCCCAGTTATTTACCCCAGACCAGCACATATGTGTGGATGAATCCCTGGTCAAATTTAGTGGCAGGTTGGGCATAAAACAATTTATTCCCACCAAAAGGTCCCGCTATGGGGTGAAAATGTATAAATTATGCGACCGAGCTACAGGATATACCTATGCATTCATGGTATACGAAAGGAAGGACACCCAGCTTACATCCCCCTAATTGCCCAGAATACATTGGATCGAGTGGGAAAGTCGTTTGGGAACTCATAAACCCACTCCTGGAGAAAAGCTAACATCTGTATGTGGACAATTTTTACACTAGTCTGCCCCTGTTCCGAAATCTTCACAGACAGAAGACTTCAGCATGTGGCACCGTAAGGAAGAACCGGAAGGGCTTTCCTCAAAGCCTCGTGAACAAAAAGCTAAGAAGAGGGGAGATGGCGAGCTTACGGAATGAGGAAATTCTGGCTGTGAAGTGGAGGGACAGAAGGGACGTCTACGTGCTTTCATCAATCCACAATAACACCGTCGTGGAGACAACCAGGAGGAATGGGGTAATCCAAAAGCCAACATGCATCTACGAATACAACAAGTATATGGGGGGTGTCGATTTCAACGACCAGATGCTCGAACCCTACCTTGCCACGAGAAGAACATACCAGTGGTATAAAAAAGTTTCGATTTATTTGTTCAATTTGGCCATATATAACAGCTATGTTATTTATCATAAATCCACTGCAAGCCCCAAATCCTTCCTTGGATACCAGGAGGAAATCACCACTGCCCTTGTATTCCCGAACGGCCCACCAGAAACCATTCGATCCGATGTGATTAGTAGACTCTCCGAACGCCACTTTCCTGAAAAAATCCCCCCCAGACCAACAGGCCAAAAATGGCAGAAAAAATGCTGGGTGTGCACCAAAGGAGGAGTGAGAAGAGACACTACTTTTTATTGTCCCCAATGTCCTTCCCAACCAGGCCTCTGTATAGTTGACTGTTTCCGCCGTTACCATACTTCACTAAATTATTAGTGAAGTATGGTAAACATAACCCTCACTTCCTGCCATTTACCTTCACACCCCTTATTCCTCTGCTTGCTCTGTAACTGACCCTAGCTTGTTTTTCGACCACGCTTCTGCCTACCGATTCTGTTTATATCTCTGCCTGATCTGGAACTGACCCTGGCTTATTTTTCGACCACGCTTCTGCCTACCGATTCTGTTCATACCTCTGCCTGATCTGGAACTGACCCTGGACTGTTTGACCATCCTTTTTGCCTGCCTCTTGGACTGATCTTGTACCCTGTCACTGGACTAGTTGGATTCATAACACAGGGGTCTCACATATGTGAGGGGCTCCAGAATTGTTTTTCTGGATGAAGAAAACATTTTTTTTGTTTTCTCATTCCTAGATTAGGGTCTGGAGACTCGGAGGCTTCAAAGAGATTTGGGTGGGAGAAGCCTCTACCCCTGTCCCCATTCTGTCCTGAATGAGGCCCTACTTCTGCCTGCTGCCTGTAGGACCTATGCCATCATGCCTCTGCCTGTCGCATGAACTGACCACACCACATGGATGGACCATGTTACTGCCTACTACCAGGATCAATATTTTGGCACTGCTGACAATCTCTGCCTGCACTGACCCTGGGCTGTATATGGACAGTAACCCTGCCTGCTGCCTGTACTGACTATGGACAGTGTTCCTGTCTGTTGCCTGGACAATTGCGTTCGCTTTTGCTGACCAAGTCCCTGCATGCTTCCTGGACCAGTGCTATCCTCCTGTGGACAACTGTGCTACTAAAACCACAGGTAATCTTTTTTTTTACCCTTTGCTCAGCAGAATGTATTTTGGGGTATAATTCTTGGTATGTGCATGCTATGTGTCCCTAGAACACCTGACGGTGTTCCTTGTATGTGGCCAGGCTGTGTAAAAGTCTTACACATGTGGTATCGACATACTCAGGAGGAGTAGCAGAATGTATTTTGAGGTGTCATTTTTGCTATGTACATGCTATGTGTTGGAAATAGCTTATAAATGGACAACTTTGTGTAAAAAAAAATGCGTTTTCATTTTTTTCCACATTTTCCAAAAACTTCTGGAAAAAAAAGAACCGTTCAAAAGACTCATTATGCCTCATAGATTATACGTTGGGGTGTTAGCTTTCCAAAATGGGGTCATTTTGTGGGCGTTTCCATTGTCCTGGTGCTCCAGGGCCTTCAAAAGTGTAATAGGTGGGTGAGAAATGAGATGTGTAATTTATGCTCCTAAAACCCTTGAAAGTGCTATTTCAGTATTGTGCCCCTGTATGTGGCCAGGCTGTGTAAAAGTCTCACACATGTGGTATCGCCATACTCAGGAGGAGTAGCAGAATGTATTTTGTGGTGTCATTTTTGCTATGTACATGCTATGTGTTGGAAATAGCTTATAAATGGACAACTTTGTGTAAAAAAAATGCGTTTTCATTTTTTTCCACATTTTCCAAAAACTTCTGGAAAAAAATTAACCATTCAAAAGATTCATTATGCCTCACAGATTATACATTGGGGTGTTAGCTTTCCAAAATGGGGTCATTTTGTGGGCGTTTCCATTGCCCTGGTGCTCCAGGGCCTTCAAAAGTGTAATAGGTGGGTGAGAAATGAGATGTGTAATTTATGCTCCTAAAACCCTTGAAAGTGCTGTTTCAGTATTGTGCCCCTGTATGTGGCCAGGCTGTGTAAAAGTCTCACACATGTGGTATCGCCATACTCAGGAGGAGTAGCAGAATGTATTTTGAGGTGTCATTTTTGCTATGTACATGCTATGTGTTGGAAATAGCTTATAAATGGACAACTTTGTGTAAAAAAAAATGCATTTTCATTTTTTTCCACATTTTCCAAAAACTTCTGGAAAAAAAAGAACCGTTCAAAAGACTAATTATGCCTCATAGATTATACGTTGGGGTGTTAGCTTTCCAAAATGGGGTCATTTTGTGGGCATTTCCATTGTCCTGGTGCTCCAGGGCCTTCAAAAGTGTAATAGGTTGGTGAGAAATGAGATGTGTAATTTATGCTCCTAAAACCCTTGAAGGTGCTATTTCAGTATTGTGCCCCTGTATGTGGCCAGGCTGTGTAAAAGTCTCACACATGTGGTATTGCCATACTCAGGAGGAGTAGCAGAATGTATTTTGGGGTGTCATTTTTTCTATGTACATGCTACATGTTGGAAATATCTTATAAATGGACAACTTTGTGTAAAAAAAAATGCGTTTTCATTTTTTTCCACATTTTCCAAAAACTATACGTTGGGGTGTTAGCCTTCCAAAATTGGGTCATTTTGTGGGCGTTTCCATTGTCCTGGTGTTCCAGGGCCTTCAAAAGTGTAATAGGTAATTAACAAGTTAGATGTGTCATTTATGCTCCTAGAACACTTGATGGTGCTCCCTGCATGTTGGGCCTCTCTATGTGGATAGGCTGTGAAAAAGTCCCCCACATGTGGTATCGCCATACTTAGGAAGAGTAGCAGAATGTATTTTGGGATGTCATTTGTGGTATACACATGCCATGTGAGAGAAATAACCAATTACAATGACAATTTTATGGGAGGAAAAAAAAAAAAAATCTTAATTTTGCAAAGAATTGTGGGAAAAAATGACAACATCAAAAACCTCACCATGCATCTTACTGAATACCTTGGAATGTATACTTTCAAAAAAAGGGTCATTTGGGGGGTATTTGTACTGTCCTAACTTGTTCTAGTCACAAGAAATGAGATAGGCCACCAGTACATCAGGTATGATCAATTTTTTATGATTTGCACCACAACTTGTAGACTCTATAACTTTCACACAGACCAAATAATATCCACTAATTTTGGTTATTTTTACCAAAGATATGTAGCAGTATAAATTGTGGCCAAAATTTATGAAGAAAAATTAATAATTTGCAAAATTTTATCACAGAAACGAAGAAAAATGTGTTTTTTTTCTAAATTTTCGGTCTTTTTTCATTTATAGCGCAAAAAATAAAAAGCCCAGAGGTGATCAAATACCACCAAAAGAAAGCTGTATTTGTATGAAAAAAAGGACACAAAATTCATTTGGGTACAGTATTACATGACTGAGTAATTGTCATTCAAAGTGAGAGAGCGCTGAAAGCTGAAAATTGGTCTGGTCACGAAGGGGGTTTAAGTGCCCAGTTGTCAAGTGGTTAATGCATGCCAATATTGTGTTTGCTTTGTTAGCAGCAGCTTGGCATTGCACATGGTCCCATAGTAAATGTTTTGGCCCCCTCACTAAACAGAAAAAAAAAAAATTGCTATAGTCATGTGGTGCGGGCCTTGATCTATAGAAAATATTATTTTGCTTATATTATTACATATTAAGAGTTGTTTAATGCCCCCTTACACTGGAATTTAATAAGAATGGTACTCGTATTGATGGTTAGTGTAAGTAAGAATGCCATTTTGATGGTCAGTTGAAGGCACAATGTCTCTTTTAGTTGGTAGTCAGTAGAAGAAAGAACTCTCAGTTCTGTTGGTGGTCAGTAAAAGGAAGGATGCTTAGATGTGTGGTTAGAAAGAAGAATTCCCTGTTTGTCGGTAGTCAATAGAAGGAAGATTTCCACCTTACAAGGGGGAGGAGGAGGGTCAGTACGGGTAAGATTAAGCCCTTATTTTGGTGGCCAGTAGAAGGAAAAATGCCACTTTACATTGGCAGTCAGTAGTGAAAGGAAATAGTAGGTATTCTGGATGATCACCCTTCTTATAGGTACACTGACAGCACCCTCAGATATCTGGAGACAACATGAAAATGAGAAGCAAGTGCATTCATAAAATGTCTGCCTATATTTAGGTGTGTTACAGCTTATATGGTATGTGGTTCAACATACCAATAGAAAGAGGGGAGGGGGAGTGGTTATTAAATTATGTAGTTGTATAGAAATATATAGTTATATGGTTATACAAGTCAGTGACCCTTTAAGATACATTATCATGAGTTAACACGGGTCAACAGGCTGTCTGGTTATGAGTCATAAATCATGTGTCTTGTCCCATGGCATGTCTACAGAACAGAACAGAGAACAGATATATATATAAAGTAAAGATGCTTACACAAACATCCTTCTAAGCATTCTTTTATAATTGCAGATTTAAGCTACCTTATATACTGAAATGGCAGAGCATGTTTTGGGCATATTACTACAAGTAGGGGGAAGAATGTTTGCTTATAATCATGGTCCGTAGAAGGAAAAATGCCTCCCTATGTGTTTGGTCAGTAGAAGAAAGAATGCTCTTATACATTGGTTGTCAGTAGTCGAACAAATTCTCCCTTACTTGGATGGTCAGTGGAAGGAAGAATGCCACTCTACATTTGTAGTCAGTAGAAGGAAGACTCCTCCCTTACAATGATGGTCAGTAGAAGGAAGAATGCTGCCATAGGTTGGTGATCAGTAGGAAGAATTCCCCCTACATCTGTGGTCCTTAGGAAGAAGAATGCACTTTTATGTGGGAGGTCAGTAGAAGGTAACATCCCCCTTATGTTAGTGGTGGATAGGAGGACAAATCCCTCTTACATTGCTGGTCAGTAGGAGAAATAGTGCTCCCTTACAATGGTGGTCAGTAGAAGGAAGACTGCCCACTTCTACTCATTGACTACTCACTCTCACTATCACTACTCACCCATCAGTACAAGAACTATAAAGCACTCCACGGAGATCAGAAGGGGAACACTGCCTGGCAGGCCAGAATTACTTTGACAGAATTGCTATGCAGAGCAAACTAAATACTGTATCCATGCAGGATGAGCACTACCAGAGCCCTACAAAATTACCTCCAGCAGGCCACTGGTGTGAATGTGTCTGATCAAGCAATAAAAAAACAGACTTTATGAGGGTGGCCTGAGGGCCGATGTCCTCTAGTGAGCCCTGTGCTCACTGCCCAGCACCGTAGAGCTTGATTGACATTTGTCATTGAACATTAGAATTGTAGGTCTGCCACTGGTGCCCTGTGTTTTTCACAGATGAGAGCAAGTTCATCCTGAGCACATGTGACAGATGTGAAAAGATCTGGAGAAGCCGTGGAGAATGTTATGCTGCCTGTAACATTGTTCAGCATGACTGGTTTGGTGGTGGGTCAGTGATGGTCTGTGGAGGCATATCCATTGAGAGATGCACATACCTCTACAGGCTAGACAATGGCACCATGACTACCATTGGGTATCGGAATGCAATCCTTGGACCCATTGTCAGACCCTACACTGATACAGTGGGTCCTGGGTTCCTCCTGGTGCACGACAATGCCCAGCCTCTTGTGGCAAAAGTATACAGCCAGCTCCTGGAGGATGAAGGAATTAATACCACTCAATGGCCCCAACGCTCGCCTGACCTAAATGCAATAGAACACCTCTGGAACATAATGTTTCGGTCCATCCTACACTGCCAGATTGCACCTCAGTCTGTTCAGGATCTCAGTGATATCCTGGTCCAGATCTGGGAGAAAATACCCCAGGATACCATCCATCATCTCATGAGGAGCATGCCCTTATGTTGTCAGGCATGCATACAAGCACGTGGGGGCCATACAAACTACTGTGTACCATTTTGAGTTGCTGCAATGAAATTTCAGAAAAATGAACTAGCCTGCTGCATACATTTTTTACTTTGATTTTCGGGTGCCTTTGAATTCAGCTGTCTGTAGTTTGATCATTTTCATTTCCATAAATGTGAACATATGAGATCATCTCTCATTAGCGGCTCTCTCTCCTCACACAGAGACAGCGTGTGAGGAGAGAGAGGATCTGTGAATTGGTGTGAGTAATTCTCTACAGTTTCTACAGTTGAAAAAAAGAAGTGTGCCCTAACAGTGCCCAATCAGTGCCCACAGTGACCCATTAGCATCTATAGCTAGTGCCATCTGTGCCCACCTGTGCGCATCAGTGCCCACTTGTGTCATCAGTGCCCCATCTGTGCCCGTCTGTGCCCATCTGTGCCGTCTGTGCAATCAGTGCGCATCAGTGCGCATCTGTGTCACCTCATCAGTGCCCATCTGTGCCACCTCATCAGTGCCCATCTGTGCTACCTCATCTGTGCCAATCAGTGCCCATCTGTACCAATCAGTGCCCATCTGTGCCACCTAATCAGTGCACATCTGTACAATAAATCAGTGCACATCTGTGCCGCCTCAACAGTGCCCATCTGTGCCACCTCAACAGTGCCCATCTGTGCCAACTCAACAGTGCACATCTGTGCAATCAATCAGTGCCCATCTGTGCTGCCTCAACAGTGCCCATCTGTGCCAACTCAACAGTGCACATCTTTGCAATCAATCAGTGCACATCTGTGCAATCAATCAGTGCACATCTGTGCCGACTCATCAGTGCTCATTTGTGACACCTCAACAGTGCCCATTTGTGCCACCTCAACAGTGCCCATCTGTGCCAACTCAACAGTGCACATCTGTGCAATCAGTACACATCTGTGCAATCAATCAGTGCATATCTGTGCCGACCCATCAGTGCCCATTTGTGCCACCTCAACAGTGCCCATTTGTGCCACCTCAACAGTGCCCATTTGTGCCACCTCAACAGTGTCCACTTGTGCCACCTCAACAGTGCCCATCTGTGCCACCTCAACAGTGCCCATCTCTGCCACCTCAACAGTGCTCATCTGTGCCACCTCAACAGTGCACATCTGTGCAATCAGTACACATCTGTGCCGACTCATCAGTGCACATTTGTGCTGACTCAGCAGTGCGCATCTGTGCCACCTCATCAGTGCCACCTCATCAGTGCATATGTGTGCCCTCCTGTGCCGCCTCATTAGTGCAAATCTGTGCTGCTTCATCAGTGCACATCTGTGCCGCCTCATCAGTGCACATCTGTGCCGCTTCATTAGTGCCCATCTGTGCGATCAGTGCCCATCTGTGCCGCCTCATCAGTGCACATCTGTGCCATCAATCAGTGCACATCAGTGCACATCTGTGCTCATCAGTGCCACCTCATCAGTGCCCATCAGTGCACGCTTAGCACACACCTGTGCAGTCTCATCACCACCAGCAACCAACCATGTCTAAAAGATGCTTTTCCGCCGAGGAGGCATACCAAATTCTTTCCACGGCTGACGAGAGCAACGGGGAGCTCTCTATTTTCAGATTCCCTTTCAAATTCGGATCCTGAACCTGACATAAATTATGAGCCAGTCCTCAGTAGTGAAACACTGAGTGACTCAGAGGAGGAAGATATTTGGCTCACCAAACGAAGGCATTGTAGTGAGGAGGCAGTGGCATCCTCCAGCACCGCAGTACCATCTACCAGCACCGCAGTGCCATCCACCAGCACCACAGTACCTCAAACAGAAAGGCCAAGTATCAGTGGGGTGTCACCTCCGCCCCAAGGGTTAGGACCCATGCCAGCCTTCCCTATGCCCTTTAGAAGCCCATGTGGCTTCCTCCTAATTCAGTAGAAGCTAACGATCCCCCTTTCACTGCCCAGCCAGGAGTCCAGGTGGACATTGAGAATTTTACCCCAATACATTTTTACATTTTAATTTTTACAGATGACATGTTGGCGTCAATTGTGGCCCAGTGCAACCTGTATGCACAGCAAGTTATTTTGCAAAATACAACATCCTATTATGCCCGTCCCTACGAATGGATAGAGTTCAAGGTTTTTTTAGGCCTCACATTTAATATGGGACTCAACAAAAAAAATCAATTGCGTTCCTATTGGTCAACCCACCCCCTCCACCACATGCCGCTCTTCTCCGCGGTAATGCCCAGAACTAGGTATCTGATGATAATGAGGTTCCTACATTTCAGTGACATTACCCAGTGCCCTCCCCGAAATGACCCAAATTATGACAGGCTTTACAAAATTCGGCCAATACTTAATTATTTTTCAGAAATATTCCCCCAATTGTTTACCCTGGACCAACACATATGTGTGGATGAGTCCCTTGTTAAATTTAAAGGGCCCGCTATGGGGTGAAGGTGTACAAATTACGTGACCGAGCCACAGGGTACACATATTCCTTCATAGTGTACGAAGGGAAGGACACCCAGCTGCAGCCCCCTAATTGCCCGGACTACTTGGGATCCAGCGGGAAAGTTGTTTGGGACCTCATATACCCCCTACTGGGAATAGGCTACCACCTGTATGTAGACAACTTCTACACATCTCTGCCACTGTTCCACAACCTTCACCGGAAGAAGACGCCAGCATGTGGCACCATAAAAAAGAATCGGAAGGGCTTTCCTCAAAGTCTTGTCAATAAGAAATTGAGAAAAGGAGAAACAAGTCTGCGAAACAACAAGATTCTGGCAGTGAAGTGGAGGGACAGAAGGGATGTCTACATGTTGTCTTCTATCCACAATGATATGTTTGTGGAAATCCCCAGAAGGAATGGCCCCATACAAAAACCAAAATGCATCTATGAATATAATTTGTTTATGGGGGGAGTCGACTTCAATGACCAAATGATGGAACCATACCTTGCCACAAGACGGACATACCATTGGTATAAAAAAGTCGCAATTTATTTTTTTCAATTGGCCATATACAATTCATATGTAATTTACCGCAACTCTACCCAAAACCCCAAACGCTTCTTTGGCTACCAGGAGGAAGTTTTCACTACCCTTATATTCCCGAACGGCCCACCAGAAAATATCCAATCAGATGTTATTAGTTGACTCTCCGAGCGCCACTTTCCCGACAAAATCCCTCCCAAACCAACAGGCCAAAGATGTCAAAAAAGATGTAAGGTGTGTACCAGAGCAGGAGTCAGAAGAGACACATCTTATTATTGTGCCCAATGTCCTTTCCAACCAGGCCTCTGCATAGGTGACTGTTTTCGCTGTTACCATACTTCAATAAATTATTAGTGAAGTATGGTAAAAGTAATCCTCAGTTCTTGCCTTCACACACCTTCACACCCCTTATGCCACTGCCTGCTCTGTAACTGACCCTGGCTTGTTATTTGACCATGCCTCTGCCTGCTGATTCTGTACATACCGCTGCCTGATCTGGAACTGACCCTGGACTGTTATTCGACCACGCTTCTGCCTGCCGATTCTGTACATACCACTGCCTGATCTGGAACTGACCCTGGACTGTTATTAGACAATGCTTCTGCCTAACGATTCTGTACATACCTCTGCCTGATCTGGAACTGACCTTGGACTATTTGACCATGATATTTGCCTGCCTCTTGGACTGATCTTGTACTCTGCAACTGGACTAGCGGGATTCAACATACAGGGGTCTCACATATGTGAGGGGCTCCAGAATAGTTTTTCTGGATGAAGAAACAATTTTCTTTGTTTTCTCATTCCTAGATTAGGGTCTGGAGACTCGGAGGCTTCAAAGAGATTTGGGTGGGAGAAGCCTCTACCCCTGCCCCTATTCTGTCCTGCATGAGGCCCTACTTCTGCCTGCTGCCTGTAGGACTTACTGCCGTCATGCCTCTGTCTGTCACACTGACCACACCACATGGACCTGCCTACTACCAGGTCCAATATTTTTGGCACTGCTGACAATATCTCTGCACTGACCCTGGACTGTATATGGACAGTATCCCTGCCTGCTGCCTGAAAAATTGTGTTCGCTGTTGCTGACCAAGTCCCTGCCTGCTGCCTGGACCAGTGCTATCCTCCTGTGGACAACTGTGCTACTAAAACCACAGGTAATCTTTTGTTTACCCTTTGCTCAGCATAATGTATTTTGGGGTGTAATTCTTGGTATGCGCATGCTATGTGTCCCTAGAACACCTTACGGTGTTCCTTGCATGTTGGGCCTCTGTATGTGGCCAGGCTGTGCAAAGGTCTCACACATGTGGTATTGTCATACTCAGGAGGATTAGCAGAATGTATTTTGGGGTGTTATTTTTGCTATGTAAATGCTATGTGTTGGTAATATCTTATAAACGGACAACTTTGTGTTAAAAAAATGAGTTTTAATTTTTTTCCACATTTTCCAAAAACTTCTGGAAAAAAATGAACCGTACAAAAGACTCATTATGCCTCATAGATTTTACGTTGGGGTGTTAGCTTTCCAAAATGGGGTCATTTTGTGGGCGTTTCCATTGTCCTGGTGTTCCAGGGCCTTCAAAAGTGTAATAGGTGGTTGAGAAATGAAATGTGTAATTTTTGCTCCTAGAATGCCTGAAGGTGCTACTTCAATGTTAGGCCTCTGTATGTGGTCAGGCTTTGTAAAAGCCTCACACATGTGGTATTGTTATACTCAGGAGGTAGCAGAATGTATTTTGGGGTGTTATTTTTCTATGTAAATGCTATGTGTTGGAAATATCTTATAAACAGACAACTTTGTGTAAAAAAAATGCGTTTTCATTTTTTTCCACATTTTCCAAAAACTTCTGGAAAAAAAGGAACCATTCAAAAGACTCATTATGCCTCATAGATTATACGTTGGGGTGTTAGCTTTCCAAAATTGGGTCATTTTGTGGGTGTTTCCATTGTCCTGGTACTCTAGGGCCTTCAAAAATGTAATAGGTAGTCAACAAGTTAGATGGGTAATTTATGCTCCTTGAACACCTGATGGTGCTCCCTGCATGTTGGGCCTTTGTATGTGGCCAGGTAGTGAAAAATTCCCACACATGTGGTATCGTAATACTTAGGTGGAGTAGCAGAATGTATTTTGGGGTTACATTTGTGGTATGCACATTCCATGTGAGAGAAATAAGCTATTATAATGACAATTTTGTGAAAAAAAATAACAAATAAAATCTTAATTTTGCAAAGAATTGTGGGAAAAAATGACAACTTCAAATAACTCACCATGCCTCTTACTAAATACACTGGAATGTCTACTTTCCAAAATGGGGTAATTTGGGGGGCATTTGTACTTTCCTGGCTTGTTAGGGTCTCAAGAAATGAGGCCTCAGTACATCAGATGTGATCATTTTTTTATGATTTGCACCATAGCTTGTAGACTCTATACATTTCACACAGACCACACAATATCCACTAATTTGGGTTATTTTTTACCAAAGATATGTAGCAGTATAAATTGTGGCCAACATTTATGAAGAAAAATTGATAATTTGCAAAATTTTTTCACAGAAACGAAGAAAAATGCCAGTTTTTTTCCAAATTTTCGGTCTTTTTTCATTTATAGCGCAAAAAATAAAAAACCCAGAGGTGATCAATTACCACCAAAAGAAAGCTCTATTTATATGAAAAAAAGGACAAAAAAATCATTTGGGTACAGTGTTGCATGACTGAGTAATTGTCATTCAAAGTGTGAGAGCACTGAAAGCTGAAAATTGGTCTGGGCAGGAGGGGGGTTTAAGTGCCCAGTAAGCAAGTGGTTAATATACACACAGCACCCCATATTGACAGAAAAACACAGAACTGTTGACATTTTTAAAGATTTATTAAAAAAGAAAAACTGAAATGTCACACAGTCCTAAGTATTCAGACATTTGCTCCGTATTTAGTAGAAGTACCCTTTTGATCTAATACAGCCATGAGTCTTTTTGGGAAAGATGCAACAAGTTTTTCACACCTGGATTTGGGGATCATCTGCCATTCCTCCTTGGAGATCCTCTCCAGTTCTGTCAGGTTGGATGGTAAACGTTGGTGCACAGCCATTTTTAGGTCTCTCCAGAAATGCTCAATTGGGTTTAAGTCGGGGCTCTGGCTGGGCCATTCAAGAACAGTCATGGAGTTGTTGTGAAGCCACTCCTTCATTATTTTAGCTGTGTGCTTGGGGTCATTGTCTTGTTGGAAGGTAAACCATCGGCCCAGTCTGAGGTCCTGAGCACTCTGGAAAAGGTTTTCATCCAGGATATCCCTGTACTTGGCCGCATTCATCTTTCCCTTGATTGCAACTAGTCGTCCTGTCCCTGCAGCTGAAAAACACCCCCACAGCATGATGCTGCCACCACCATGCTTCACTGTTGGGACTGTATTGGACAGGTGATGAGCGTGCCTGTTTTTCTCCACACATACCGCTTAGAATTAAGGCCAAAAAGTTCTATCTTGGTCTCATCAGACCAGAGAATCTTATTTCTCACCTTGGAGTCCTTTAGGTGTTTTTTAGCAAACTCCATGCAGGCTTTCATGTGTCTTGAACTGAGGAGAGGCTCACTCTGCCATAAAGCCCCAACTGGTGGAGGGCTGCAGTGATGGTTGACTTTCTACAACTTTCTCCCATCTCCCGACTGCATCTCTGGAGCTCAGCCACAGTGATCTTTGGGTTCTTCTTTACCTCTCTCACCAAGGCTCTTCTCCTCCGATAGCTCAGTTTGGCCGGACGGCCAGCTCTAGAAAGGGTTCTGGTTGTCCCAAACATCTTCCATTTAAGGATTATGGAGGCCATTGTGCTCTTAGGAACCTTAAGTGCAGCAGAAATTTTTTTGTAACCTTGGCCAGATCTGTCCTTGCCACAATTCTGTCTCTGAGCTCTTCAGGCAGTTCCTTTGACCTCATGATTCTCATTTGCTCTGACATGCTCTGACATGCACTGTGAGCTGTAAGGTCTTATATAGAGAAAATAGGACAAAGATTTGTCAGGAAGGGCTATGACCAGAATTTTATTAAGAAAAAGATAACAGAGGTAACGGAAATGAACCGTAATGAGTTAATCAAAGATAGAGTCAAGAAGGAAACATCACCGGCAGGAGTTCCAATAATTTTAGATAGATTTTAATGCACAGTATAGAAAAGTAGAAAATATAGTTAAAAGACATCGGCATATTCTTTTGGGGGACAGAGATTTATACAATACCTTGCCCATGAATCCAAGATTTATATACAAAAGAGCACCAACTATTCGGGATAAGGTAGTAAAGAGTGTAATTGACCCACCGAAGAAAACTTTTTCCTTTTTCACTGGAAAAGGATTTTTCCCTTGCAAAAGATGCTACGCATGTGTGAGAACGAAACGTCCAAACAAGAAAAAATTTCATTTTAGGTCTACTAGCACAGGAGAGTCGTATGAGGTCAGTAACTTCATTTGCTGCAATACTGAAGGAGCGGTGTATGCCCTAGAGTGCATCTGCGGCCATCAGTACATAGGCCGCACAAAAAGACCCCTTAAGGTGTGAATCAAAGAGCATGTGCAAAACATTCTAAACGGGTATGATAAGCACAGCGTGTCTAAACATTTCTTGGTAAATCACAATAAGGACCCCACTCAGCTAAGATTCTGGGGAATATAAGCATATGTTAGACACTGGCGGGGGGGCCACAAGGTTAGGACCCTCAGCCAGCTTGAATCCAAGTGGATATATACATTAGATACTTTCTCACCTAGAGGCCTGAACATTGAATTTGACCTTAATTGTTTCCTTAGTGATATTTAATTTCTATAAGATGCCCCTATATTTCTCTTATACATTCTGATTTTAGGTTGAATGTTCTCTCTATATATATATGCTTTTAATTCCCCTTCTCCCCCCGCTTTTACCATTGGGAATTTGTCTCTTCAAAATACCGTTTTAAGATTTTATGAGGTACATGCATCTTTCGAGAGATGGATGCAGGTTATGCTAATATATTTTATTATGTCACAATCAGTATAGGATTCTATATATGTAATATTTCTTCAGATCTCATGTTGTGTATACATCTGGGTTGAGAATGCACACCATGACAATATATTTACTCTCCCTTTATTATATCATACTATTGTTTTAAAAAAAATATATATATATATATGTATGGACTGAGATACTTATGGCAGTGCCAGTGCCTATTCCGTCCCATACACACTGAGAGGGTCCTGGTAATATTATAATAACTATTTGGTTCCATTTGGGATACAGTGATATTATACTGTTTGATTTTTATACATGTGAGCCAGTTTTAAATATCTTGCATCGCTCCTATTGAGCGTTGTGCTTAACTGTTAACGCAAGCCTTTTCCCCCATATGACATTCTGTAAAGACATCCCTCTGGTATTTATAGTCACCTGCGGCGACATGCAATAAATAGCTTACTACTGACATCCACGGGCATGTCAGTATGTTCTATAACCAAGAAAATGGCCGCGCACACGATCTCTTCAGATATGGCCGCTATAAGATTACACTGATCTACAAGAAAATGGCCGCCCATTGATTACAATGGGAAAGACTATATAAAGACAAGCATGTGCCTCCCCTAGTTATCCCTGAAGAAGTCACGTGATTGGGTGACGTCAAGCATAGGGACGGCACAGGCACAGGCACAGGCACAGGCACAGGCACAGGCACAGACACAGACACAGACACAGACGGAGATTGACGAGCTCGCCGCTCGTAGGAGATGTATGCATTGTGCATTTATTTCATGTGAGTACATGCATTTTTAACCTTAATAAAGTACCGGTTTGTTTGAAACTACTACACTATCTGGTACCCCTCTGTTCTTTTATGTGAGTGCTCCGCTGGCACTGAGGGATTAAAGCACAGGGACCACCGGCTCCGGTCCAGGGACCCCAAAGAGAGACCACCTCCTCCAGCCTCTACCTAGTATGCGATTGTCCATTACCTTAAGGTAAGGGGCCACCTTTTACTTGTGTGTGTTTTGCACAAAGAGGACAGACACACTCTCTCTTTTGGAACCCCACTGGCTGTTTTATTGCACATCAAACTTTTAAACTTTTAAAGAAGTTTAATCACCATATGGTTTATCCCTGCGTTTGCACTGACACACATGTTTGGTGTGTTTAAGGACATTTCCTGTATTTTATGTTATTGTGGTGATAGGGTCTGAGCAGTGATCTACACATATGCCACACACTTATTTTACACTTTTTGCGTTGTTTGCACAATTTGCAGTATATTGCTTGGTTTGCACAATTTTGCTTATTTGCACTATATATTATATATGTCATTGTTTTTATGCAGAACAAATTGTTTGTATGGTTCCTGCAATTTCACAGTGTTTGCTTGCACAGATAGATGAATTTATAGAAGATTTTTTATGTAATTTTTGGTTTACACATCAGCACTTTAAGTTTTTGTACATGTTGCTATACATGCATGAGGATTGACTATGTTTGTTCCCTTCATGTCTAGTATTGTCACAGCTGTTGATGATTAGAGCACGGGCTAGGGTTTCATAGAATACACACTGTGTGATTTTTTTAAATAGATACGACGTCTGATCTTGTACTATTGTCTATTTACACATGACCCCACAGTTCCTATATATCGATTTTACATTGTTATAGGGTATTAGATCCCTTTATTATATTAGGTCAGCGGAGCACCCACTTCTTATACTTATATAGACAGACGTGTGGCTTTCCTAATCAAGTCCAATCAGTATAATCAAACACAGCTGGACTCAAATGAAGGTGTAGAACCATCTCAAGGATGATCAGAAGAAATGGACAGCACCTGAGTTAAATATATCAGTGTCATAGCAAAGGGTCTGAATGCTTAGGACCATGTAATATTTCAGCTTTTCTTTTTTAATAAATCTGCAAAAATGTCAACAATTCTGTGTTTTCCTGTCAATATGGGGTGATGTGTGTACAATAATGAGGAAAAAAATGAACTTAAATTATTTTAGCAAATGGCTGCAATATAACAAAGAGTGAAAAATTTAAGGGGGTCTGAATACTTTCTGTCCCCACTATATATATATATATATATATATATATATATATATATATATATATATATAGTGGGGTTTTTTTATTAGTTGTATTAAATGTCTCTTGCACTCTTGCATTGCAAGGCAGATCAAATATTTACTCCCAATGTTGCTTAAAATATTATTTATTTCACCACTTATGTTTTGGATTACAGTTTTATTATAACTTATCTGCAGAATGTATACATGAGGTTGGTTTTGTTACTTGTACATTTTCCTTTGGGGCTCAAACACTGTTGGGTTTACTAGTTGAAAACTTCAATTATTTATGGTCATGATTAGAGATTCTGACTTGTGTCAGGATTCCGGATTTATCAAAGTATAAGACATCAAAGACTTACAATGAATCAAACCTGTATCAAGGTCTTCAGTGTGAATCAATAACTCGCATGTATTTATGCTGGGACTTAACTTTTCTGAAAGCACAGTATACAACTACAAAATATCTATGGAGAGTGTTAATATAATGCTATTTTTGCATCATAAATATGTAATATAAATATCTTAACACAGCATCCTCATTTCTTAGATTTACATTCCTTACTTTTAACTCTTCCCCAAAAAATATTATTCACAGCATGCAAAATCTCTATATGATTATCATATAATATTATTCCAAAAAAAAAAAGGATTTCGATTACTTCTCCATGAGTTATGATATTTTGTAAACTGTCAAATAAGCAATATATCATTTATAATTGAAACATTAGGGCTGGGTTCATACTGCCATACAAAGTGACTCACAGCAGGGGTTCGATGCATCCCTGTTCACTGCTTAGGGTCTGATTTTGGGACAAATTTTTGGCTGAATTCGGACCTGAAATGGACCAGAAGACACACAGGACTCCTGTGCGATTCGATCCGCAGCCAGCCCAGAGATGTGTGAACTGGCTTTATTGAGAAAGAGACAATCTCCTGACATGCGAATTCCGCATCCAGTTTGCAATAGTGTAAACCCAGCCTTAAAAAAAAATTGACATTAAAACATTAAAAACAAGGACACCACTGAATCATCTTATACCAGGTATTTAGTAAATCTGTTAGTAAATGAGATCTTATTTGCAGCCAAACCTGTTTGGCTTGTAAGTCACAAAGCTAAAATGCCTTTGCAAATTCAAACATTTGTTGACAGCATTTATCTGCTAAATATTCTTTTTCTTGCATGCCGGCATTTTTTTCCAAAATGTATTACACATTTTACTACAAGTTTTCATTTTCTGTATAATTCACCAAACTTTCACATTGTGTGTTTGTGGAACCATTCTCACTCGAGCACAACTTTTAAGGTGTCTGGAGTAGCATATGTCCATTTTATAGCAGTTAGATGGGAGGTGGTCCCTAATGCATACATAAATGAGGAAAATGTGTTATGCTGGCAAGAGAACACTGTGGACATATCTTTGGCAGATCTCCAATAAAAAAAAGCACATTAAAAGATAAAATAAAAAGATAAGTCTTTGGTGCAAAACTCTCCTTTAACCAGTTCAACTCCAGAGCATTTTTTTTCTTTGTTGCATACATGTAAAAACCCAAATTTATGGCAATGAAATTAAATAAACCCCCAGAACATTATAGGCCCTGTAGAATAAAAAGGTGATCATTGCAAATTTTTGTTTCACGTGATATTTGCACAACAGTTTTTTAAACAAACATTTTCCAGAAAAAATATAATAAAATTAATTTTAGTGCAAAACCACACCATATAATGCCCATTTTGGTTAAAATATAAAAGATGAGGGGGGGCGTGGCCTGCACCGGAGCTGAATGGACGTCTGATTCCAGAGCTCCGGCACTCCGGCGGACATAGCGGCTGAAAACGGCTCCAAATATACCGGATTTCTCTCCCCTCGGCAGGCGACACGATCCGGGCACACCAGGAGGCTATGACGGGCAAAAGAAAAGGCGCATCCAAGCCACAATGGCTGACGGACTATTTCTTACAGCCGCAGGTAGGCAAAATGGCGCCGGCCATTCACCTGCATTGCCATATAAAAACAAGGCCGCTCCACTCACAGCCACCTCATCCCCTAATCAAAACGACACTTATAGCAGCCAACAGTCCCTCCCTTCATCCTCACCATCAGGGAGCCCAGCTAAAGTTAAACCAAAGCTGGATGGAGCTGAATGCAGCCCTGCAATGAGCCCGGTAATGGACTCAGGGGATGACACCAGGGAGCTCCCTGACTCCATCACTACCTTCCCCACTATGAATCAACCTGTACAGGACACTGTCCTAAAAGATATGCTAGTGTCTTTAAGAAGCACTTTGCAAGCAGACATGATGCATTGTATGCACAGATTCAGTGGGGAACTAAACGCAGTAGAGGCCCGAGTGGAGCATGTGGAAAACAAGATGGGGGATTATGCCTCCACCATTAATGACTTGGTAGACGCAAATGAAGAAAGAGAAGGGGAATCCATATGGATTAAAAATAAAATCGCAGATATTGAGGATAGGCCCAGATGGAATAACCTCAAGATTAGGGGGATCCCTGAATCAGTGCAAACATCAGAACTGCGACCATACGTTATAGATCTCTTTACTGCCCTTTTACCAGACCTATCTGAAATAGACATTACTATTGATAGAATTCACCACCTACCAAAGCCATCATATCTCCCGGATGCTGTCCCTAGAGATGTGATTTTACGCTTGCATTTCTTCCATGTCAAAGAGCAATTAATGCAAACAATACGCAGACAGGAAAATATCCCGCCTCGCTTCCAACAACTACAATTCTATGCTGACCTCTCTCAGCATACACTGCAAAAGAGACGGAACTTGAACACTATCACAAAAGTGCTCAGGAACCACAACATACCCTACAGATGGGGTACCCCACTAAAATCACAGTCACCAAACAGGATAAAAGGTTCATTGTGGACTCACTGGACAAAGGCATTTCCTTACTAAAAACATGGGAAATCCTTCCTGACTCCGAAAACGAAGGAAGCCCCAAAAATAACCGACAACCATCTATCCCTGACTGGAAAAAGGTAACACCAAAGAACGCCAAGTCGCATAAGTAATACCCCTTGAAAATCCGGAGAAAACTCCTGTCCACCTGAAAATGTCGGAGTAGCCGTTAGGCTAGAACTTAACCCCTCAAGTTACTTGAGCAGCAATTTGCTGCACACGGGTGATTCCCACTAAACCCCATAAGAAGGAAGTTTCCCTTATGGGTCACCCAAAAGTTTCTGGAAAGTTGCACTGTTGCTTTACCTATTATGTTGTCTATGTTTTTTCTCGTTTTTTTTTCTGCATATGGAGCACCACAACTACCTACTAAATATCCAGCTCTCCGTAACAAAGTCTCATCAACCTTCTAAGAATCTCCAGAACAAAAGTCGATACGACACAAGTCTTACCAGGATCACAGTGAGTACTTGTCACATAAGGGGGGAAACGCAAATATTGCAACCTCCACAAAAGGGAGTTCTCATATACCTTAGATTTGAACACAGGCCACAATCAACGCACCTAAAAAACCAATCCCATGGCTATCCAATTTCTATCTATCAATGCTAAAGGGCTTAATCACCCAGCAAAGAGAAAATCCCTTTGGAAAGAAGCATTAACGAATAAATCCGACATATTATGCGCCCAAGAAACGCATTTCAGTAACACAGCTGCCCCAATATGTCAAAATAAGAACTTTCCACACATTTTTTTTGCAAATGCTGATTTGAAATCCAAAGGAGTAATGACTGCCATAAGAGACACCGTCGCATTTACATTACATACGAAGCTCATTGACTCACAGGGGCGATACTTGGTGTTAGTGTGTGATATCAACCAGGTAACTTACACTATTGTAAACGTCTACGCCCCAAACAAACATCAGGTCCGCTTTCTACACAAGCTTATACACAAGATTGATTCCCTCAGAAAAGGGTTTTTGATATTGTGTGGGGACTTCAACATTATACCTGATCCATCTATAGATACAACGAGGAAGGCAAAACGGGCAATAGCATCTCTTCAAGAGTTTATACACAAAGAGAACCTATATGACGTGTGGCGATGTCTCCATGCTGGAGAAAGAGACTTTACTTTTTTCTCCGTCCCACACCACACGTACACCAGAATTGATCTTTTTTTGGTAGATCAACACACCTTGATCAAGTCGGTTTCGTCAACAATCAACAGTATCACGTGGTCAGATCACGCCTCAATCACTTTATCTATTAAAGATGCTTCAATAGTCAACACCACTCCAGTATGGAGAGCTAACTCTTTTCTCCTGCAACAACCAGAATCCAAAAAAACATTGAAAAACACTTGTTAGAATTTTTTCACATTAACGAATCTTCTGTTCAGAGTCACTTTACTCTGTGGAGTGCTCATTCATCAGAGGGATATTCACAAAGGGCGAGGAGGCAGCGGCAAAAGAAGCTACAGGATATCACAGATGAAATTTACAGTTTAGAATCTAAAAATAAACAACACTCCTCTCCTACATTGTCTAAAAGACTAAACCAGTTGAGATATGATCTCAGACTCCTCTTACTTGAGGAGTTTGAAAAAAACACAAAAAGACTCAAAATGAACTATTACACACATGGAAACAGGGCAGGAAAGCTGTTAGCGCAACAACTCAAGGGCCATAGAAGTAAAACTAAAATTCCATATATCTTACATCATACGAATAAAACCAAAATGCAGCATCCACAGGATATAGCGGACGCCTTTAGCACTTATTACGGCGCCCTCTATAACCTAAAAGATGACACAGCTACACCCCAACCAACTACAGCGCTGATAACTGACTTTTTAGAACAAATAAAATTACCAACTCTCTCTCAACAAGAAAAGGAGTATTTAAGTGCACCATTCACTACCGAAGAAATTCAAAAAACCATAGACTCACTCCCAGCTAATAAATCCCCAGGCCCAGATGGCTTTATAGGGGAATACTATCAAACATTTAAAATTCTATTGTCTCCACACCTAAACAAAGTCTTCAATGCAGCGGCTGCCTCCTCCTGCTTCCCATCTGAAATGCTAAATGCACTAATAGTGGCATTGCCCAAGCCAGGGAAAAGCCCGGACACTCCAGCAAACTTTCGGCCTATATCATTATTAAACACGCATTTAAAAATTTACGCCAAAATTAAAGCTAACCGCCTCATAGACATCCTGCCCCACTTAATTCATTCGGATCAGACTGGGTTCACAAGAGGACGTCAGACCTCTGATGCTACCAGGAGGCTAACAAACATTATTCATATTGCTGCAACCCAGCAGAGGCCTTCTCTGCTCCTAGCGTTGGACGCAGAGAAGGCCTTTGACAGAGTACATTGGGGGTACTTGGAGATGGTCCTGGAGAGGTTTGGGTTCTCTGGACCTATCTTAAAAGCAATCATGGCATTATATTCGAAACCCTCAGCCCGCGTGTATACCTCGGGAGTACTTTCTAAGCCGTTCAATATAACCAACAGTACCCGTCAGGGCTGTCCTCTCTCTCCTCTAATCTTCAATTTAATCCTAGAACCCTTAGCAACATATATCAGACAACACCAATCCATAACAGGCTTCCTAACCCATAAATCGGAACATGTCGTTAGCTTATTCGCTGATGACATTATCCTAATGCTCACAAATCCGACAACTTCCCTGGCTTCGGTACATGACACATTACAAATGTTTACTAAGATTTCATACTATAAGGTTAATGAGAACAAATCTTATATACTAGGTATTGGTATAGAACCACAAGCGGAAAGGGTTCTCGGTTCGCGGTTTCCATATATATGGTGTAAAGAGGGGGTGAAGTATCTGGGAATCACTCTAACAGCATCTCCGGACGGCTTTTTTAGGGCCAACTATATCCCCTTTCTTAACTCCTTACCGTCAAAACTGCAAAAATTAGCCAAATCGGAACTCCTATGGTCAGGACGCCTTGCCGCTTTTAAAATGGTAATTCTACCTCAAATAATATACCTGTTTAGATCACTTCCTATCCCGGTTCCTAACTCCTACTTTTCCAAACTCCAGTCTATGCTTAACGGCTTTCTGTGGAAAGGGAAAAAAGCAAGATGGGCGTTTAAAAATTCGGTAATGTCCAGGAAAGTTGGGGGAGTGGGCAACATTGTAATCAAGGATTATTACCTTGCATCCATTTTAGCACAACTAAGAACATGGCTCCCAGAATCACCTAACACTAGATGGCAGGAGTTAGAAGAGTATCAAACTCCCAACAAAAATCTGTACGAATATTTAATGATCCATTCATTTAATTCTTCCCATACCCAGTCTCTAGCTCCGTCAATGAAAGCATCACTTAAAGCTTGGAAAATATTAGTAAAAAATCAATCATATACCCCTCCTGTATCCTCAATACAGATACCTATCACCAGTTTGTCTGGGCTTATACCAGACCTTCACATAAAACATTGGGCAGAACTAGGTATTGTAAACTTAGAAGATCTTAGAATAGGTCCCATGATGAAGACATTTAGAGCATTACAAATTGAATACAACCTAGAGCAATCTGAGTATTATAGATATATACAGATTTGCCATTTTATGAAAACCAACCCTTCTCTTTCAGTACAACTTCCTTGGAGAATAGCATTATACCTTACAAAACAAACCACCAATATCAAAGGAATATCATTATTTTATAATACCTTAAACAACAAACTGACATTTGTCAAACACTCCCATATTGAAGCTTGGGAACGAGAATTAACACAATGTTTCACATCAGAACAATGGCAAAAGGCACTTCAGACAACATATACCACTTCTAGGTGTATCAATCTATGGGAATTAACACAAAAGATACTAATGCGTTGGTATTTAACACCATACAGGATCTCCAGATTTGACCACAATACCTCTCCAATGTGCTGGAGAAACTGCAATCATATAGGTACCCTATACCATTTACTTTGGGAATGTCCAAAAATACGTACACTATGGGGAAAGGTTTTTGACATACTCACACAAATAACGAATCAGCAAATTCAAGCTACACCAGGACTAGCTATTCTCTCCATAGATATAGACCTATTCCCTAAAACCTATAGGAAAATAGTCTCTCATATCCTACTAAGCACTAGATTAACGATAACTAGACATTGGAAGACACAAGAATCCCCCAGACTAAAAGAAATAATCCTAACTACCAACACACACATCACATATGAAAAGATGTATGCATCATCCCAAGGTAAACTCCTGATATCGAACAAACAATGGAAACCGTGGACCGAGTAGTATAAACCAAGCTTGTTAGAAGAGCTATAATGAAACTGATATTTGTACACTCACTGGATGAGCTTTAGGATAATTCTCACAAAATAGAATGCTCCATTTATTATTATTTGATATGATTTGTTTTCGTTGTTATTTAATATTGTTTTTCTTTATTCTGCTTCCACTTCTCATATTCACTTAACAATCATCACAACCGGTTCAAAAATATTGCAAGTCATGTGAAATTTGTACAGACTATAGATCCTCTTTGATTAATTAAAAATGACAGAGCCTTATCCTTTTGGGCACAGCAGGTACCCAATAGGGGTGTCAGAAGGAGGGGACTCTCCTAAAGTAGGTATACTTCTATATACCAATAATAACTACAGGATCTGGAAATACCAGGAGATTTCTAGTTATTTCTAATATGTTTTAGAGTACAAAGGCACATGCAGTTATGTAATGTTAAGCAACATAAGTATCTAGTTGATAAACTGGAAATGTCAAAACTGTAAAATACTTTTTCATTTCTAAGTACTACTGTCTGTACTTTTTTTTTTTTTTTCTCTGATTAAAACCAATAAAAAACTATTGAAATTAAAATATAAAAGATGAGGTTTCATTGAGTAAACAGATACGCAATTTTAAAACATGGAATTTTAGGTGAGCCCGCAATATCGCCAAAAACGATGGTGCCCAAAAATTACCATAGGTGACACTTTAAAAAACTGTTATACCTCATTCATTTAGAGTTAACTATGAGCTTTTGTGCTAGAATTATTGTTCTCACTCTGATGTTCATGCCAATATGTCACATGTGGGGGTGCAACCGCAGTTTACAGTTTACATGCGTGTATGCACCCTGAGCTTGTGTTTGTACTGGTGTGCAGGGCAACAGGTTTCTATATATATATATATATATATATATATATATAATTTTTTTTTTTTTTTTTTTTTTTTACTTTTAATTTTTTTGTATGTGATTGCTATCACAAGGGTTAATAAAACCCCTATGTGATAGCATTGGGCAGGTGACAGGTACTCTTTTTGGAGACATTAGGGGTCTAATAGACCCTAATGTCTCCCCTGCCCTTACACCATCTAACCAAGCACAGATCAGCTTGGTTAGATGTGTCTTCTGGCTGTACTGACCAGGAAAGTGTGCATATGAAACTGGAAGTGACATTACTTTTGGTTTCATTGTTTGCATGTGAGATTGAGGCATGGATATGCCTCGCTCTCACTGCAGTCACTCTCTCCCACCAGCATATGTGTTCCAGGGCGTTAGTAAGCAGAAGACAGCCCAGGAACCATGGGAGGAGGGTGGGCTGATTGCGGGAAGTTAGGCACCACATGGCCGGTTGTGTGAAAGTGTACATAGTACATCCAAATTGCTGAATGGGTTAATCCAGAGCTGCTTCCCTGCAGTACATAATTTCCACCAATAGATGTCCTCAGTCTTCCATGTTGAATGAGGGTCAGCATCATTCAGCCCACTTCCTCTGAGTCAAGGCTGTCATGGACCCACTGTTATTCTCTTATAGGAAAGTGAAGGAGAAGCAGCACATTAATGAGATCATCTCTCTCTCTAATTGCAGGTGCCAAGGCTTTTGGGGATCCATCCCACATTCATATCATGCAAAATAATATAAAGCACTGCTGCTAAATCTAAAATGATTTGTAATAGTTTACTCAAAAGATGGACACATCTCCTTTTGCTGCAGGCTCTACCCCAATGAGTTTCACCCATGATTGGGTTAGTTATAGGGGATATTGGACTAATAATATGTGAAATATCTTCATTACCCTACTTCATTTCAAACATGTATGATGTGATGAATGTGGAGTCAAACCCCGGCCACCTTCACCAATTTGTGACAAATGGCTGGTCAAACTCCCATTGCGCTGTTACCAGTACATGGCAATGACACTCTCAGCCTCACCATGCCCTAATGTGTTTCACCCAAGTTTGGGTTTAACCATGGGGGATATTTGACTGTTAAATTAAGAAATATCTTCATTAAAGTACTTAATTTCAAACATGAAGGGTATGATGAACGTGGTGTTGGCCCCCGGGAACCTTTACTAGCTTGTAACAAATGGCTGATAAAGATGATTTTCCAGTTTGCAGGACCACAATCTAAATGACAAAAGACTGAAAGTGACCATAACTGGGTTTGGTTAACTCTGCAATTAATCACTGCCACCAGATAGCTCATTGGCCTATCAACTACTCAAAAAAAATTATGACCTTTTTATAAAGGCCAGTAATATACCTTGGATAAATAAAATACCGCGCCAATCTAATAAGTAGAAACAGCAGCCAACACTACAGAACGACTGGGACTGTGTAGAAAATATAAACAAAAAAGTGTAGCGCTAAGGTAAGTACAGTGAAAAAAAGTTCTTAGAACAGGGAGAGGCAAAACCACATTTCAAGTGGCCCGTAACCTCAGCCAGGTCAAAACTAGATATGTGTGTACACAAACAGTGTAATATCATCACCTAAATCAAATAAATACAGTGCTCTTTCTTTTGAAAAAAGTGCAAACATACATAAAAGTGAAAATGAAGTGAAAGCAAATCAACAAATAATAATCTCAAAAGTCCACATTTTGATAGTGATGAAATATGAAAACTGTCCAAAATAATAATAAGGAAGTATTAATCCCATATAAATGATAAAGACTTATTGTTATAGTCCATATATTGCATAGTGAAGTTGAAACAGAGGGGACCCAAGGCAGATATCCTCACAATACAGAGACTCCAAATCAAAAAATGGAAGGTAGAATACTCTTACCAACTTCGGTGGACTCACAAGCCGTGGGCGGTGAGTCAAACGAGCTTGTACTGTCTTATGATAAATGACAGTATAAAGATGGATTATACGCCAGAAGACATCCTCCTTGAATGGGGAGCCCGGAGCCTGTCCTGAAGGTCTGCACGATCACCATTTTTATCAGCATACATGGACCATATGAAAAACAACGACAAGGAACCTCCACATAGTGTAAATCCGAAAAATTATTTCTCAATTGGCATTTATTAAATCATTCACGATCATCAAAACAATCCATAAAAATCTTTGTTTAAAATAGAATCGATTCAGGTAAAATGGCAACAAAATAAGCGTGGTGTGGGTGGCTGGGTACAGCAAGGAGACCCGACGCGTTTTGTCTGAAGAGACTTCTGCTGGGGTATATTATATATACCCGGTGACCCCGCCCCCTCTGACGCACGGTGACTTGACGGGACTTCCCTGTGGCATTCCCCGTGACGTCACAGGGAAGTCCCGTCAAGTCACCGTGCGTCAGAGGGGGGCGGGGTCACCGCCCCCCCCCGTTATTTAAGAACTGTCAGACGAGGAGCGCCGTCACACAGCGGGAGCCTCCCTCCATGCCAGCATGGATTGCGGAGCGGCCCGGAGAAGAAAATGAAGAAGAAGGGAAGAAGAGAAGAAAAGAAGAAAAGAAGAAAAGAAGAAGAGAAGAAGAGAAGAGCGGGAGCCTCCCCCCCATGCCATGGGTGCGGAGCGGCCCGAGGAGAAGAAGACAGAAGACGCCGCGGAGGAGATGCTGGACGAGAACGCCGGAGGAAGAACCAGAAGAACCAGAAGAGCCAGAAGAACCAGAAGATGAAGGAAGATAGAAGAAAGAAGAAGCATTTAAATAAAGGAATTGTCAAAAACTGTCTCTTGTCATTTTTAACATTTTTGACACTTTTTTCGTGAAATGGTAGGGGTACTTATGTACCCCCTTACCATTTCACACAGGGGGGGGCCGGGATCTGGGGGTCACCTTGTTAAAGGGGGCTTCCAGATTCCGATAAGCCCCCCGCCCGCAGACCCCCACAACCACCGGCCAGGGTTGTGGGGATGAGGCCCTTGTCCTCATCAACATGGGGACAAGGTGTTTTGGGGGGCTACCCCAAAGCACCCTCCCAATGTTGAGGGCATGTGGCCTGGTACGGTTCAGGAGGGAGGGGGGGCCGCACTCTCGTCCCCCCCTCTTTTCCTGCGGCCTGCCAGGTTGCGTGCTCGGATAAGGGTCTGGTATGGATTTTTGGGGGGGACCCCACGCCGTTTTTTTTTTTTTTTTGGCGCGGGGTTCCCCTTAAAATCCATACCAGACCTGAAGGGTCTGGTATGGAATTTAGGGGGAACCCCACGTCATTTTTTTTTTAAAATTTTGGCCGGGGTTCCCCTTAATATCCATACCAGACCTGAAGGGCCTGGTATGGAATTTAGGGGGACCCCCACGTCATTTTTTTTTTTTAATTTTGGTTCGGGGTTCCCCTTTGGGGAATTCCCATGCCGTTTTTATCAATGAACTTCTATGTGTATTGTCGGCAATGCAATAGCCGCGGGTAGTTTTAAATGAGTTTTTTCCTTCAAAATGTCATTTTGCTGTCAGACTGTTCTAAACACAGGAAACATGCGCCCCTTTACAGGCACACTATAGACACCCCCCAGGTACGAAATTTAAAGGGATATTAAACTTTTATTGTTTGACTTTAAGCATTATTAAAATCACTGCTCCTGAAAAAACGGCCGTTTTTAAAACTTTTTTTTGCATTGATCCATGTCCCCTGGGGCAGGACCCAGGTCCCCAAACACTTTTTATGACAATAACTTGCATATAAGCCTTGAAAATTAGCACTTTTGATTATTCATGTTCGTGTCCCATAGACTTTAACGGTGTTCGCATGTTCGAACAAACTTTTTTCCTGTTCGCATGTTCTGGTGCGAACCGAACAGGGGGGTGTTCGGCTCATCCCTATTTAGGACCATGTAGCTGCCACTCCCTCAGATACAGTATTACTATCTTTGTACAGGTGACATTCTGGTAACTTGTATATGTATTGCCCTGCATTGCAATAAACTTTTGAATGAATGCAGATATGATAGCTATCAGATCCCTATTTCACCTAAGAGATGAAATGTGTCTAACCCACACCTGGCACCTTCTAATATAGTGGTGTTTGAGTTTTAAAAAGCTGCTAGCTAATTGATATAGGTAAATACTGTATGTTTTCTTGCTGTACTGTTTTCATTTCAGGCTTTATGAAATACACTTAAGCTTTGATACTCCTCTATGAGTAAGCCCTATTATGAATGAAGTACATCAAGGGTGGAGCTTGCATCTGACAGGAGATATGATATTGTGTGTGTGCCTTCTATATCAGAAAGAAGGTGGTAACCATAAACACAATTCGTCCCGGGGATCCAGACTTGAAGAAATGTGTCTGTTCTATCATGTTATTTATCTGTTATCACTGACCTCTATGATATTATAGAACTCTGTGATATACATTTAACCATTGACACCATTAATCTTCTAATTCACTCCTTGCTTATCTCTTGCCTCAACTACTGAAACTCCCTCCTCATTGGCTTACCTTTACATAGGCTATCCCCCCTTCAGTCCATCATAAATGCTGCTGCCAGACTCATCCACCTTGCTCGCCTCCAGTGTCTAGTACCCCTCTCTGCCAATCCCTTCACTGGCTTATGCTCACCCACTGAATACAATTCAAAGTATTAACAACAACTTACAAAGCCATCCACAACTCTGCCTCCAGCTACATCACTAATCTGGTCTCAAAATATCAATCAGACTGCTCACTTCAGTTCTCTCAACGCCTCCTGCTCTCCAGCTCCCTTGTCTCCTCCTCCCATGCTCGCCTCCAGGATTTCTCCCAACCTTTGGAACTGCATTGCACCCAGTCGGCTTTCCCTCCCACCCTCCTGCCGGCTTATGTGCTGCAGGGGAGGCACAAATGGGGGGAAAAATAATCTACATGGGGGGGTGGCACTCTGACCTCCCCTGTAGTGCCCCCCATCACCGATCTCCTGGGACCTCTCCCTGCACTGCAGCCAACCAGCTTTCCCTCCCCACCTCCCTGCAGCTGCTATTCAGGGGAGATTCCAGATTGCTGGCTGCCAGGATGGAGAGTGGGGAGGCTGGTAAACATGTGTTTACCAGCCCTTTTCCTTTCCTTGGTGAACATATTGAACAACTGATACCGATCATTCCTATGTTCAGCTGTCACAGTTGCATAGTAAACAGTGTTTACTATGCCCCCGTTTATGAATGAATGGGAGCCGCTATGCAGAGATTTCCATCCATTCCTAAGTATTGCAGCTGAGCCTGTAGAGAAAGGAACTGAACTCTTCAGTCCCTTTCTCTGTCTAAAAAAAGAGACATTAGAGGTCTGTTTAGACCCCTGATGTCTCTCCAAAGCCCCCCCCCCCCCCAAAAAAAAAAAAATTTTAATTGTATCTGTAAAAAAAAAAGAAATTGTAAAAAAAATCATAGTAAGGCCCCTTTCACATGGGCGCCTCCATGGGACGGAATCTGCTTGCTCAGCGGGGGATCACTCTGCTGATCCCTGTGGAGCAGAGGAATGACAGGTCCATCTCTTCTCACTGTGCAGAGTGGAGACGGACACAGTCCTTCTTTCATCTATGGGGAGAGCGGGTGAAATCTGACCGCCTGATAGACAGATGCAGTGGCGACTGGTGCTAAACTGTTGGGGGAGGAAAACAAACCCCCCCAGGTCCGCAATCACCCCTCCACAGCATGGTCCCTGCACTCACTCCTCCATGGCATGGTCCCCCCCACACTCAGCCTCTCCACGGCTTCTCCTCCCGGCCAATACGATCCACCTCCTGTCCTGATTGGCTGGGGGGAGAAGCTGGAAGACAATAGTGAATATCGATTCGCTATTATCACAAGTGCGTGGGTTTGGGGCGCAGTGCTCTGCGCCCTGAGCCCAACCTTTTCAAGTAAATTAGCGCCTAAGGCTAATCATGTGGCTTGAAAGAAAAACTCAAATGTATGAGTCCAGCGCCCTGCATGCATCCCCACATGCAAACTAGGGGGGTGGCGCCCTGTACCCCTGCACCCCTAATGGACTGGCCACTCTTGGATGGATGGAAGATAGGACCACCGTCTGTCTGTTCTTTGCAGGCAGGATTGGATCAGATAGTGACAGATGTCACCGCTGACATCCGCCGCTTCATAGGGGTAAATGGAGGGTCTGATCAGGTCCGCCTGAAAAACTGACAGGTGGACCTGATTGGACAGCCTGTGTGAAAGGGTCCTAAGGGTAGATTTAGACATGCATCTAAATTGCTCTTGTCTCTGAAGCCCAAGGCTACACTCCAAAGGATACTGACAGATGGTGAAAACGAGATGCAGTGCCTTCTCACACCTCTTTTAACCCCATTATGTTTCAGGGTGTTTGCGGCACTTTCCCATTCATTTGAATGTGTAGAGTTTGGCAGGGGGCATCGGTACAAGTTAGGTCAATTTTGCCATGGGCGCAAAGCATTGCAGCCCCAGCATGTAAACACCCCCGTCCACTGCCTATTACAGCCTGAGGAGTGTGGTTGGTGGGTGGCAGAAACACAACAATAATGCATTTTTGCCACCCACCACCAAACCGTAAGTCAAACAAAGCCCAAGGCCTTGTTCACGCGGGGCATACTACTAGAGGGCTGAGTTTAGCTGCAGAGGGATGCACAGGTGTTCTGTGCATCGCTATGCAGGCAGTCCCATTGATGTCAATTGGGATACAGCAGCTGCACGGGAATGCATAGGTGTTCTATGCATTCCTGTCCAGGCAGTCCCATTCATGTCCATTGAGATGCAGCAGCTGCAAGGACACAGCCACTGCTCCCAACTTGACATCTGTGTGGGTGCATGTCTCTAAACTTACACTGTCTACGTTTGTGTCCTTGCACCTACACCCACATGGATGTCAGATCCATCTTTGCAGCTGCTGCATCCTAATTGACATGAATAGGACTGCCTGCACAGGGATGCACAGGATATCGGTGCATCCCTGTGCAGGTAAACACGGCCCTCCATGGGAGTATGCTTTATCACACCCCACTGAAGGAGGCCTTAGTAGGAATTTAGCAGGAATTGTGTATTATACTTTGTTTATGTGTGCAAATAAGGATTCTAGTAAAAGGAGAAAAGTGTGACCTGACCTGTCCACAGTAAAATGCCTCCACCCCTGGCTATATGAAACAAAGAAAAGAATGGGACTTTAAATGAGGCTTATTGCTGCAAAAATGAGTGTATGGAGTAAATATATGATAAAACCTTTATTGTATCAAAAGCAATTCCATGGTCTAGAAATGCATGATAATGTTTTCAAAACATACCTAACCATATACAAAGGCTGACATTCTGGTAAAAATATACCATGAACACAGACAGTATATAAATGATGATACATAATTATGCATATTCATAACTGAGTACATGCTGTATAAAAGCCGAACTGTCTTGGCATCACATGAATAGAAAAACTCTACGCGTTTCGTGAATCACGTTCACCCATGAGGAGTATGGATGCAAAAATTCATTCACTGTAAGTACAGAAAAATCATATATATAAATATATCATATATCATAAAAATGAGGGAGGGAAAACTTTCTGAACGATACAAAAAGTTCCCTTGGGGAGTATTTGGATATACTAATACTTACAGATCAGCCCAAGAACTAAACTGGTTCATGTGAGGATGAAGGGGGTGGGAGAGGGGGTCCCCATCAAATGCCCAGCCCAGAGCGGAGGCAGGAAACCCAAAACCAAGTCAGGGGGTCAGTTTCTATTTCATATAGCCAGGGATGGAGGCCTTTTACTGTGGACAGGTCAGGTCACACTTTTCGTCATTTACTATATACAGGGTGGAAGACACCCACTTTTCCTGTGTGACCTGCCATATCAGTATTACCATAAGAGATTATACATCCAGATTCTAAGCTGTCTGTCCATATCCTCTTTTTAATATATTGCATTAGTCTACATATACACAGACAAATTGCCTACATCACCAGGTCTAATCCAGTCTCAAGGCTGACCTGAATGCATGTGTTTTTGGGGCGGGGTGTTCCTTTTTGTTTGTCTGGTCCGGAGCTGCAATGTGGAACAGTGCCTCCCCGCCCTGCCCCTTTTGGGTTGGTGGTGGGGGATGCCCTCTTGTGCATTGGCACTATGCACAGCGCCCTACCAGCTGCGTCCCAGTGGCGCTGGGAGGCATGGGTGCTTTGTATCCACTTTACACTTTAGAGAGGGCGGGTGCAGATCTGGGGTTTGGCCGGGAAATCACTCTTCAATCCTTCACAATGAGAGAGACACTACATCACTGGTTTCACATTGTTCTTTACACATGCAAGGTGGGCAGGAGTCCTTTGTGACTCGGCTCACGCTTTTTTTTCTCATTTTCTGCTTAGGTTTTTTTTTACATTTATAATTTTATTTTTAAATTTTTTTTATTTATTTTTATACATCTTTTTTTTTTCACTTACACAACACACATCCTTACAATACATTTATACCTTTTTCACATTTTTTTATGAATATGTATAATTATGTATCATCATTGTATACAGTGTGTGTGTTCATGGTATATTTTTACCAAAATGTCAGCCTTTGTATATCATAATGTATGTTTTGAACACATTATCATGCATTTCTAGACCATGGAATTGCCTTTGATACAATAAAGGTTTTATCATATATTTACTCCATACACTAATTTTTGCAGCAATAAGCCTCATTTAAAGTCCCATTCTTTTTCTTTGTTTCTAAGGATTTTAGTGTTTTTTTTGTGAAAATAGTGATTTGTTAAACATTTGCACAAAAATTGCAGGGCCTTAAAAATCTGTAGCACCTCATTTTTATTCTACTGGTCATGTGCTTTCAGAAAATATATGGGTTGGGGGGGGGGGTCTTTTACAAACTCTAAAAGCTGTAAGTAAAAAAATGAAAACCTCCAGATTTTTTGAGAAATTTTACTTTGGGGCTAGTTTGATTTTCACCATTTTACAAAAAGGCGCAATTTAAAATTTACAAATCTTTGTTTTTCTTTAACTCAACACACATTAAGCTTTTATATTTAGTATGAATTTAGCAGGAATTTTGTAAAATTTGTTTTGTTTTTATCTGCCAATAATGATTTACTGTAGCAAAAATATTGTCTGATAAACATTTGCGCAAATACCGCAGGTACTTATAAGTCAGTAGCACCTTCTTTTTTTTCTACAGGTCATGTGCTTTCAGAAAATATATGGTTTGGGGGGTCTTTCACAAATTCTGAAAGCTGTAAGGGAAGAATGAAAACCTTCAGTTTTTTTAAAGAAATTTGGATATTTACATTTTTGTGTACGTTCGATTTTCACAATTTTAGCAAAACAGCCCACTTAAAGAAATACAATTATTTGTTATTTTTAACTCAATACAGGGTAAGTTTTTATATTTGGTAGACTTTTAGCAGGGATTTTGTAACATTAGCTGTGATTTTATCTACTAATAATGGTTTGAGTTTATCCTTAGCTAAAATATTGTTTGATAAACACTTGCGCAAATATCGCAGGGCCTTTACAATCAGTAGCACCTTCTTTTTGTTCTACAGGTCATGTGCTTTCAGAAAATGTATGGTTTGTGGGGTCTTTTACAAATTTTTAAAGCTGTGAGGGAAAAATGAAAACCTTCAGGTTTGTAGAGCAATTTGAATATTTACACTTTTTCGTCTGTTTGATTTTCACCGTTTTGCAAAAAGACACAATTTAAAAGTTACAAATATGTGTTATTTATTAGCTCAATACAGGTTAAGCTTTTATATTGAGTAGGAATTTAGTAGGAATTTTGAACAATTTGCTGTGTTTTTATCTGCTAATAATACATTTAGTGTATTTTTAGCAAAAATAATGTTTTGATAAACATTTGCTCAAATATTGTGGGGCCTTAAAAATCAGTAGCACCTTCTTTATGTGCTACTGGTCCTGTGCTTTCAGAAAATATATGGTTTGGTGGGTATTTTACAAACTCTAAAATCTATAAGCGAGAAATAAAAAAGCAAAGGAAAAATTGCAAAAATGGTCTGTCCAGCTGAGTTTAAAAGTGGCCTGGCAGTGAAAGGGTTAAAGAAGCCTATCCTGCTTCTAACTAATACACTGTTTTTATTTTCTCCATCAGCTCATCCCCCACAGTTATTACTTTTTGTATCACCTGAGCCTAGAGGCTGTGAGGATATGTGCTGCTTATCTTTTAATGTATTTTGAAAAAAAAACTCTAGCACTTATCCTGATGTAGTAAATCACCTACCCCTTACCAGTAGCCTTAAAGTGTAACTAAAGGCAAAACTTTTTCTTGAGTTTTGGATAGAGTGGAGAGGATTTAGAACACCTGCTAGTTTTTATTGCTGTATGTCCCTCTGCTAAGGAGATATACCCTCTCTATTTGTCCTGTGTACCATTGTCACCAAAAGTGAAAGTAAAAGAAAATCACAAATTTTGGGTTCACCAAAATCATCCAGTGGGGACACTAGTTCTAGTGACCCTGGTGACGCAGTGAGATTTCTTTACTTTGGAGGGATTTCCTCTCATTTCCTTTTTTTTGGAAATGACAGGACAGGAAGTGAAGGTAAATCTTCACTTTGGGACACAGATGGCAAACAAAAACAAAAAAAACTGGGTTATAACCCTAGGTTACTCTATCAAAAATGGTAAAATAATTGCCTTACAATTTCACTTACATGTTAAATCTGCTGGAATTGCCAGGAGATATGGTAGAATGTTTTATCTGACTTCTGACTTCTATCTGACTTCTGACTTCTATCTGACTTCTGACTTCTATCTGACTTGCATTACCAGCATTTCTTGGGGATTGAAGGACTATACAAATGCAAGAGATCTGGAGTTTTGTACCAAAACATGAGTATCCTCTACCCTACAGCATATTGAGGATTTAGAAGCCCTCTCTCATATGTTTTCCCACAGTCTTACAGGTATTCTTTGTTTAAGAATGTTCTTCCATTTCCTTAAGTATAGATTTGTTTACCTCTGCAGCATCAGAAGTCACCAGTCTATTCCTTCTGGTGACCATTGTCACTGTGAAAAAGAAGTGAGGGGAAATACAACATTTTAAAGTTGTTTGCAGAGGGGAAGGGGAAATTTTCTAATGAGGACCTGTGTTCCAGGGACAACAGTACAATGCCCCGTACACACGATCGGACATCCGACAACAAAATCCATGGATTTTTTACGACGGATGTTGGCTCAAACTTGTTTTGCATACACACGGTCGCACAAAGTTGTAGGAATTTCTGATCGCCAAGTCTCCACGTACGAGGAGACTAGAAAAGGCCAGTTCAGAACCAAGCGCGGCACCCTTTGGGCTCCTTTTGCTAATCTTGTGTTAGTAAAAGTTTGGTGAGAGACGATTCACTCTTTTTCAGACTTGTGGTTTTCAGATCGTTTTCTGCTGTTCAGTTTGTGCTTGTGGGTTTGTATCTGCTCTTCAGTGCATGCAGCGAGTACCATTGACTCTTGTCATTGTGTTCTTGTTCGTTCGTTACTGTTTTTCAGGTTGCTCTTCACAGGCCTTGCTGTTCTTCAGTGCGTTTTGTTACTTCGTTCTGAGCAGCCAACCGTTTTCTAGCCATGTTGCATATAGGTACTCCTCGTAGAGTTTGTGCTGTGTGGGGGCTTGGTGTTGGGGTCCTGACCTTGACACAAGTCCAGTCCATGAACAGGGTGGGGAGGAGTTCATGGACCAAGAATTGGTTGCTTCAGCGTGACCAGTTCTGTCATATGCCTTTGCTCCGTGAGAATAATCCTGATGATTTCAGGAACTTTCTCCGGATGACGGACCCCGCATTTCACCATTTGTTGGCTTTGCTGACCCCCTATATCAGCAGGCAGGATACCGGAGCAGAGGCTAATCGCCACCCTGCGGTACTTGGCGACAGGGAGAAGCCTGCAGGACTTGAAGTTCTCAACAGGCATCTCACCCCAAGCTCTGGGGATCATTATCCCAGAGACCTGTTTTGCCATCATCCAGGTCCTGCAGAAGGAGTATATTAAGGTAAGATTTTTATCCTTTAATATCACATTTTATTGTATTTAATGTTTGCTAATATATTGTATTTCTTTCCACATTCCCTAATGACCATGATTGTAATATGCTGTGAATGTCCCTTTGGTACTCATGCATGCTGAATTGTTATGTAATTTTATTTGTCCCTTATACATATTTGACTTCACTTACCTCCCCAGCATGGTCTCCTGGCCCTACGTTCACCTCATGTAGTCACTTAACAATGTATTTTATCAGCTCCATAGTAGTGCTTTACCCCAAACACCCCCTAAAATGTTTTAAAATGTGATTTGTGCTTTAAATTCAGGCAGAGTGCCAGAGGCTTTTTTTGGGGGGGTTCCCAAATCATTTTGAACCCTCCCTACCCCCAACTGCTAAGTCAGCTGATACCAATTCTCTATCTATCCTCAATCATCTATCTGCTGACTTTGCCAAACCCATACACACTATAGCCATCTCTTTTGTGGTCAGATGTATGGATGAATTCCCCAAAGTATGTAGTGCAAGGGCCTGCCTGTATACTTTCAAATGGTACTGTTTAAAGTTTTTGTATCCTATTATTATCTTGATAGGTAATAGCAGAATGTCCAAATGTGCTTAAATGTGTACAATGTGTATTTATATCTTTGTATTATGACACTTCTTACCTGTCCAGTGGGCTACCAATAGTGTAAGTAAGGAGGGGCTGGCCAAAGTAATACCCATTATTTAGACATTCATCTCTCAATGAAGTGGAGAGGGTTACCTGTCCAAGAGCTCACCCCCCCTAAAATGATTAGAAATGGCCTATGAGAGGGAGTGGGGGAGGGGGAATCTGATAGGTGTACCTTATACTTTGGTCTTTAAAAACTCCCTCAAATAAATGTTATCTTGATGTTGGCCAAGAACGTTTGTGTCTAATCTGCTTTCCCTGTTTATGTGCAAAATGACTAATTTCTTTTTCTTGTTTGACTCCACAGTTTCCCTCCACGCCACAGGAATGGCAGACTGTGGCCTCCCACTTTGCCCAGCGGTGGGACTTTCCTAACTGTGGAGGGGCAATTGATGGGAAACACATCCACATCATCCCACCACCCAACTCAGGGTCATACTATTTCAACTATAAGGGGTTCAATAGTATTGTGATGTTGGCGGTGGTGTTGGCTACTTATGAGTTCCTGTATGTGGACGTGAGGAAGAATGGCCAGATGTCCAATGATGGAGTCATTGCCCAGAGTTCTACAGGCATCTCCAGAATGGCAGCTTGGACTTGCCACCTCCAGAAGACAATGTGAAAGGACTCCCATTCGTCTTCGTTGCAGATGAAGCGTTTGCGCTGGGGGACAATCTTATGCGGCCATTCCCGATGAGGACCCTCAACCCGGATCAGAGGTTTTTTAATTACCAGCTGGCCAGAGCCAGAAGAGTGCTGGAGAACACTTTTGGAATACTGGCCAGCCGGTTCCGCCTATTTCTTACATCCATACACATGGCGGAGTACAAAGTGAATCAAATCATCCTGGCGTGCTGTGTTCTACACAACTTTTTATGGCAACATTCTGCCAATTATGCTGGCTCAGTTGGGCCTGAGGCCGGAATTCAAAATGAACCAACCCTGACGGCGCTTGAAAGTGGCCGTCCTTGCTTGCCCCCCTGAGTGCCCGTGATGTCCGTTTAAGATACCTTGAATACTTTGCGGGTAGGGGGGCTATCAATATGGCAGACAATGTCTGAAACCTTTTTCAAATAAAAAAGAATTTAACTACTAAAATCTTTAGTGACATTTACTGCTTGTGTTTCTTTTAGCTGACCCTGACAGAAATGTGGTGAGTCCTGAAAATGGCGTGATTGTGTAACCTTACAAAGTACTGTTGGGTGTTATTTACTAAAGGCAAAGACACTGCACTACAAGTGCACTTGAAACTGCACTTGTAGTGCAAAGTGGATTTGCCCTTAGGAAATAACCCCCATTGTCACAGAAAACACCAATTAGAGCACAACAAAAGTTTTGGAGCGTTGAGACAAAAATCCACACATTCTTGATTATCAATCTTTTTAATACCAGCACAATCACATGTGCATTTAGAAAAGGTTTTTAAAACAAACCAACCTTTTTGTTGTATAAAAATGTTTGGGGTCACATTAGAAAAAGTAGAAATGTCCATTTAAGATAAAACAGGCATGTTTAAAACCAACAAGAAAGACACAAATCTTGAACTTACAAAGTTCACATTTGGTAGAACTTGAAGGCAATATCAGACATGAGTATTTACAAACTGTGTTTGATATTGCGTTCAGATGGGGTGAAGTCACCCCTGGAAAAGCCAAATTTTGAAGATGCACACAAATTTACGAATGTCAACATGTGCTACCTGCCATCACGGGGGATCAAGGGACGTGTTTTTGGGGTGCAACCCTTTCCTCACAGCTACTTTATTATTGAGGAAGAGGTTGCACCCCCAAAACGCATCCATTGATCTCCCGTGATGGCAGATAGCACATGTTGACACACTGTGTGCCTCTTCAAAATTTGGCTTTTCGCAAATATGTCTAAAAATGCTAAACATTTTTAGCTCAAAAAAAGCGCAAAAAAATAGGGATTTTGAGGGGTTTTAAACTCTCTCTAAACACCAGTGATGTTCTTCATTTTTTTTGAACATCATTGATGCTTTTCTGGATGTTTTCCAAGTCCCTATTACACCCCATGATCTCCCCAATCAGGATCTGTGCACTTTTCGAGGTGAAATGCCCTGGATCCACAACATCACGATCACCTAAAAAGATAGAAACAAAATCACACCATGTATTATAAATATGCCGCCATCCATCTCTTACCTGAGCCTGTGGTCGCAGACACTAACCTGTTGTGGTGACAATTTCCACCACGTCTTCCTCCTCCTGCTCTGCTTGGCTTGGGTGGGTCTCCATTTCTTCCAGAGGTGGGGGGTCTGTGGTCTCCTTGAATGAGGGGTGTCCTCCGAGTCTTTTATCCCCTATGTAAAAAAAAAAATAGGTATACTTAGCACACAGATATTTGACGGCAGAAAGAGGAATATGAAACATTGCTTGGAAGTGGGGTACAATTGTCTGTTTTGGCAGAGTTCCAAGATGTAGAATTTTTAGTGTCCTTTGTCAAGCTTCAATACTTTACCTGTTTTGTACAAGCTTCACAGATGGAGACACCCCTATAGTATACACTGGAGAACCTGTGTGGGGCCCCCTAATAAAAAGGGTGTTCTTGTGTCCCACACTAGTGCTCCAGTGTCCAGATGTCTAAACAGCTACTGACTGTCCTCTCCTTACACAGAATCTAGTTTGCATTTCATTCTAGTTACAAACCCATCTACACAACCAAATTATTTGCAGACAAGTAGGCCATAAAAAATGTGGGCAAATGCATATGGCCAAAACAATGGTGGTTTCTAGGCCGAACGAACAATGTTTTATACAAACGAATAATGTGCCCATGAACATGAAAGTTGCCATTTTAAACTGGATAATAGTTAAGAAAAGCACATGGAGCAGCACGAACGTAATAGACATAAAGAATAGGAACACAGGACAACTACTTACTTTTTTGCAGCACTCTCTGGATCCTTCTGTACTGCTCGTGCTCTCTTAATTTGAGGTCCGACCACCATTTCCTGAGCTGATCTTTCGATCGTCGTACCCCGAAATTCTGGTGCAGACTCTTGACCACTTTCGCCATGATCTTGGCCTTTCGGACATTGGAATTGGGGTAAGGTCCATACTTCCTGTCATAGTCAGCCTTCTTCAGGATGTCGACCATCTCCAACATCTCCCCAAAGGACATATTTGATGCCTTAAATTGTCTACTTCTGGATCGGGAAGTTCTGGCTCCGGGCTTTCCTCCTCCTCATTGGTGTAATTATCAGACACCTGCTCTGACTCCGCCATGTGCTCTTCCCCCACTGCACCCAATGAGAAGGGGCGGAGAATAGACTAGAAAGAACGTCAGGGGCGAGTGGAGTTTAACACATGCGCAGTGTCTATAAAGCGTAATACGCGTGCGTAGTACGTACGATCTGTGAGCGGAGGAAGGAGTAACGGAGGCGCGATCGTGATTGCGAAGGTAAGATTTAACATTGGGCCTATACTGCTTCTAGATTGAGGCCTGTATTTGCACAAGTTTAGAAGACTTTAGGCTTACATTAGGGTTTGTCTTGTGTTGTGTCTTGCAGTGAAAATGGATATCTTGAAAGATAAGGACTTTATGCCAATCTTCATTGATATGTTCAGGAAGCTGCCCTGTCTGTGGCAGATAAACCACCAGGAATATAAGAACCAAACAAAGAGGAAGGCAGCGCAGGATAATTTGTTGGAATTTGTGAAGACGGTGATCCCCACGGCAGACATCACCTATTTGAAGATCCTAATTGGTGGCCTGAGGAGTACTTATCTAAGGGAGCACAAGAAGGTCCAGGATTCCCAGAGATCAGGAGCAGCAGATGACATTTATGTCCCCAGGCTGTGGTACTATGACAGGCTGCATTTTCTGGCAAGTCAGACTGAACCCAGACCAGCACTCTCCACTCTTCCTTCCACGCTTCCTTCCCCCCAGCTGAGGCTTCAGATGCCCAACCTGGGCCTTCCAGGGAGCAACATGTGGAGGAGCCCAGCTTAAGCCAGGTATAGCATTCTTCTAAATATTTCTGGTTGTCCAATCAATGATGTTAAATAAATGTTAGTTTGGATTGCTAATTTATGATTGTGATTGATGATGCAAAAACTAAAATGTTGTCCCTTTTTCATACACAGGGAAGTCTCAGCCAGGAGGTGGCCAGGCCAAGCAGGCTGCCCGATACCCAGGTCCCTCCCCTCCACCTTCAAAGAAAAAGTGGGCAGGAAGAGGAGTAACCTGGAGGAGGCTGCCATAGGCCTCTTTTGGAAGGCTACTGAGGCCCTCAGAACACCCCACAGTGTGGAGGAGGACTTTGCTGGCATAACTGCCTGCAAAATGATGCAGATGGAGGAGGGCCAACGCCTCTTGTGTGAGTTCTTAATTTTGGAAGCTCTCAATAAGAGTTGAGGGGCCAAATAACATGTGCAACCCACATTTGTGACCTCACACATAGTCCTCCTCCTCCTCCTCCAGGTCCTACTCCACCTCCTTCTCCTCCTGCCACATCTCCAACACCACAGCCACAGCCGGGAAGGAAGCGTGGAAGGAAGACCAGAGAGTGATGACCCTGGGTTCAGTCTGGTCTGGCAAAAGATGCAGCCTCTTGTATGACCACAGCCTGGGGACACAGATGTCATCTGCTGCTTTCCGGATCTCTGGGACTTCTGGACCAGATTGCACTCCCTTAGATAAGGACTCCTCAGGCCACCAATTTTGCTGGAAAATAATTGATATCTGCCCTGGGGGTCCAAGGCTTCGTCAATTTCTGCTGTTTCTCCAGCGTTGCCTCCCTCTTTGTTTGTTTGTGAGGCCTTAATAAAGGTTTTTTTGTTTCAATTATACTCGCCTATGTGTGTTTTCCTTCAAAAAGGACAGTTTGTTTGTGAGGAGGCAGCTACATTTCAAAAATACAATGTGAAATTAACAAGAGACACCAACACCAAGCAACCTCCTTGAGGTTAAATAATACAAGATAATAATGGTGTTGTGGTAACTTGACACACAAAACACACACAAAAATATTCTGGATGTTAAATAACTTAAAAAAAACAAGACCAGCCTTGAAAAAAATACAAACCTAAAAAAAATCACATCAGGCTTGAAAAAAACAAAAAAACACAAAAAAAAGATATAGATTTTTGGTCAGATGTGACAAATCATAATATATTGAGGGAATCACGATAAATAATAAAGAAAGAAGTTTGAGAGAAGTCTGTGTGAATATCAGCAGCAAAACTACTTCGTTCTTCCTGCATTATAAAAGAGAAGAGAGTGCGCTGCATTAAACCATTTTTTACATTGCAGCGTGACGAAAGTGCTCTATCCATTCTGAACGCTAATTTTACCAGACTGAGCTGTCTCGGAATTTCTTCTGAGCATGCGTGGCACTTTGTGCGTCGGAATTGTCCACACACGGTCGGAATTGACGCTATCGGATTTTGTTGTCGGAAATTTTTACTTTGTGTCGGAAAATCCGATGGAAAATGTCCGATGGAGCCCACACACAGTTGGATTTTGCGACAACACGCTCCGATCGCACATTTTCCATCGCAAAATCCAACCGTGTGTACGGGGCATAAGAGAGGATTTGCCATCACTTATACTAGTTTTCTGTTGTATCTCTGGGACAATATGTGAAAGGATTTCCCCAATGCTTTCACAGCAGGAAAAGACAGCAGGAAGAAAACCTGGCAGGGGTTTTAACCTATCCCTAGTGCCCTGGGATCACAATACTTCAAAAGAGGTGGCCCACTCTGAACTATAATGTTGGCGGTCTGTTTGAATGTTTAATAGAAACAGAACAGTGGTGTGGGTAATTTATGTGTGGTACATATTTTTCAACTGTGATATTACCATTACTATTGAGTGAATTACGTTCTTACATTGGAATAAACCAACGTGTGCTCATGGTGATGTTGTGACCATCAAAAAGCTATATATCAGGTATAGCAGAATTATGTAAGATACAACAACTGTAAAATTCATAAAGGATAACAGAAGTATACTGTATTTTTTTTGTTTAGGGGACAAACAGAGATGAATCAGGAAGATCAAGTGTTGTTCATTTTCGTCCAGCTGATATGGGCGCATTGGGTGGAACAAGATGGTTTGTGTTTTAGGTGGATATCATAGTAATATTAACTAAAACAGGAACACCCAGTTCCAGCTTACATTTTGGAGTCAGTAACACAGATTTAGCTATCCTGTGAGATTTAAAATTCCAGTGTAAGTGATCGTAAACCCTATTTTTTTGAAATAGCAAAATAAGATAACAGGTTAGTATAAGGAGGTGGGGGGGGGGGATGCACACAGAAGGTTTCTACCTTCATGCATTTTATAATGCATGTAAAAAATCTTCTACTTTTACAACCACTTTAAATTGTTTTAGGCTCTTTGTATGGAGATGGGGGATAGGCCATGTCCATATTTGGTCAGTGATGTCACCATATCCCCACCCCATTGTATATAAAGCCAATGACAGCTCTGGAGATCTGTCATTAATATGAGAGAAGGGCATGAGTGGGTGGAACAACATGTTTTTTTCTTTTCATGATCAGCAGGTGATGACCAGCTGAATACATTTATCACAATAACTGTAAGTAACGATCTAATGATACTAGTATACTGGTATAAAATGACTGGGCAATATATCACATTATAAAGCAGCAATCCCTATGTGTAACACAAACATAAATTAAACCAAGTGAAAAAATGTGAAACTGCGCTAATAAAAACAAACTGATATAGATGACAATTGACCATCATAAGGTGCAAAAAAACTCATGTGAATATGTGAAGCATATATGTAGTTGCTCATAGAAAATATGCATTCAATGCATGTACAAAAGTGCATAATCATGTACATCGGTGCAAGTTTTAAAACATATTAGAAGTCCATATAGTTGATGCGATGATCACCCAAGTGTTGATAAGTATTGGAAATTAGTTGATAATTAAATTTGAAGTGTCAGATCCACCGTCACCAAATATAAAAGCTGTCCGCTTACCAGAGACCCATGACCCCCCAATACAGAGGGTCTGGGTAAGCTGTTAAGGAATAATCACTCCGGACCACCATCAAAAAACAGGATAGCTCCGCTGTGTTGAAAAGTTGGGGGCCTCGATGTCAGATGGATCAATAGCGGGGCAGCAAACCCTTTTATCATTTGTACGGAAGGATTGAGAGCTGGAATCTGGTTGGTTGTTTTGGAATCCAGGTAATGCAATGGTGGTACTGGTCCTTCAGAATGTTGGACACCTTTTGATCGTATCCATCCTCTGGTGTGTGCCCCATCCAGCTAACTAGACAAAACACATGTTTACGGTTCCTGTTCCAAGATCACACGTGTGATTATCAACTAATTTCCAATACTTATCAACACTTGGGTGATCATCGCATCAATTATATGGACCTCTAATATGTTTTAAAACTTGCACCGATGCACATGATTATGCACTTTTGTACATGCATTGAATGCATATTTTCTATGAGCAACTACATATATGCTTCACATATTCACATGAGTTTTTTTGCACCTTATGATGGTCAATTGTCATCTATATCAGTTTGTTTTTATTAGCGCAGTTTCACATTTTTTCACTTAATGTATCACATTATTATTGTATGAACCAAGGTGTTGTGGTACACAAAATCAACAATGTTCTTCTACAGTTCAATGAAAACTGTTGCAATACCCTGGAAATGACACTGGATTGTTTGGGTACTCCTGTCTTTCTATAGTGATGACCCACCATGTAAATGTTCACAAGTGGAACTCCTGAAATAGTCTTTGTTAACATGGAAAGCCCAGCACAGGGGATAAGCTAATAAAATGAATGGCAATTTAACAGAGAAAGAGTTAGCACTGTCTCAAATACTGGCACAGGTAAATGTCAGACATAAAAAAAGAATCATGTAATAATCAGCCTTTTAAGTCCCACACCTTGACTAGCCACTGACCGCTGGAAAATAGTGAGTTCTGTTCACTGTGCCTGTGATCTAAGCTGTCCGATGATGGCTCAGATCACGGCTGGACTGGGACAAAAATTTGGCCTTGGACTTCATCCAGACTGACCCACTTTGAAAGGCGACAGGCCTCTCCCATACCGGCCAGCCTGACAAACCCGCCCCTCCTCCTGGGGCAAAGGATGAGGGGCGGTTTGTAATGGGACAAGATAAGGCAGGAAAGTGAGAAACTCCCAGGCCATAGTTGTTGAGTCAGCTGTCTGTTCCCTCCCCCATGCTCCTTCTGGTCCCTCCCTGCTCCTCTGTTCCCCCAAGATGCTCCTCTGGTCACCCATGTGCTCCTCTGGTCACCCATGTACTCCTCTGGTCACCCATGTGCTCCTCTGGTCACCCACATGCACCTCTGGTCCCCCACATGCTCCTCTGTTCCACTGTGTTCCTCTATTCCTCCCATGATCCTCTGGTCCCCCACATGCTCCTCTGATCCCCTGTGCTCCTCTTTTCCCCCCATGCTCCTCTGGTCCCCCACATGCACCTCTGGTCCTCTGCATGCTCCTCTAGTCTCCTGTGCTCCTCTATTCCCACCATGCTCCTCTGGTTCCCCACATGCTCCTCTGGTCCCCCGTGATCCTCTATTCCCCCCATGTCTGCTCTGGTCCCCCACATGCTCATCTGGTCCCCCCATGCTCCTCTGTTCATCCCATGCTCCTCTGTTCCCCCCTCCGCTTCTCTGGTCCCCCCCACAGCGCTCACCTCCTCTCCCTAGCTAGTTGTGCAGTGCATGCTGAATAAAGACATGATCCTCAGGAGTCAGCACTGAGAAGCTCATCATACAAACCAGAAGGAGGGCAGCCGCACACAACTGTAAGATTCCTCTGCACTCGTTCTCCTGGTCTTTCCTTCCCCTGCTCTCCATCCTGTCTGCTGCCATGAGGAATCTAGATGGAGAGCAGAGTTTTTATTTTTTAATAAAAGACTTGTCCCAAATTGTCTACTGTCATTTTTACCATTTTGACACTTTCTTGGTGAATGTGTATGGGTACAGTTTACCCAACACCTATTCACATAGGGGGGCAGGATCTGGGGCTTCCCTTGTTAAAGGGCCTTCCAGATTCTGATAAGCCCCCCACCCGCAGACCCCCACAACCACTGGGCAAGGGTTGTGGGAATGAGGCCCTTGTCCCCATCAACATGGGGACAAGGTGCTTTGGGGGGACCCCATAGCATCCTCCCCATGTAGAGGGCATGTGGCCTGGTATGGTTCAGGAGGGAGGGCTCCCTCACCCCCCCCTTTTCCTGTGGCCTGCCAGGTTGTGTGCTTGGATAAGGGTCTGGTATGGATTTTGGAGGGACCCCTACACCATTTTTTTTATTTTGGCTCAGGGTTCCTGTTAAACTCCATACCAGACCTGAAGGGCCTGGTATGGATTTTGGGGGGACCACATGCCATTTTTCTTTTAAATTGGGAGCAGGGTTCCCCTTAATATTCTTATTATAAAAAATTTGTGGGGTTCCCCCCAAAATCCATACCAGGCCCTTCAAGCCTAGTATGGATTTTGGGGGGACCCCACACATTTTTTTTGGTGCCGTTTTTTTCAATGATTTTTATCTATATTGCACCATATATTGATACAACAATTCATTACAGCCGCGATCAGTTTTATGGTTCAATAAGTTTTTATTGAAGTTTTCACAAGTATATAAACATATAAAAACAGGAGAATAATAAAGGTAAAGAAATAAAATTAAAAAAAGGAGGAGTGTAAACAGTGCCAGTTACCTGACATATAGTCTCCTAATAAACAAATATTTCTTTTAAGTGTTGAAATAGTGCAATCTTATATAAGTGCAAGGGTTATTATAAATATATTGTTACGATAAAACCGTATAACAGGTGTATATTGATATATATGCCTTAACTACCCTGTGTGGGGGTGCCCCTTTGGGAGCCTGCTGCACCCCTGGACACAGGGAGTCTGGGGTAACCAACGTATACATAGGTTTTCAAAGGTGTGGTTAGTAACAGGTTTTTAGATCTCTATTTACATAGAAGATCCTATGTTTATATTGCATCAAGAGAGATATATTGGAGACACAAAAAAGAAAGAAAAGGTGAGACAGATTAGATGAAAGTGTAATAGGTATAGAATAGAAAAATAATAGAAGGGGAGGAGGGGGGGAGGGGTAGTGAGACAGCGAGCTTCGGTCCAAATATGAGGTCTTCATTTTAAGGGAAAGGTATGATGGATTTGGTTTTTACATCTCCTAGGTGGAGTTCTTAGCCGAGAGCCTTTGTTTGAGTTTGTCTGAGGTAGAATAACTCCTCCAGATACTTCAGACAAAAGAGAACTTAGCGTATTTATCTAGAGCTTTGGCCTGCATTTCCTCCATTAGCATGTAATTGTTTACCTCCCCAACCCACTCAATTAGGGTGGGGGGCGTAGTGGTTTTCCAATGTCTGGGTATAAGCTGTCTACCCGCACTAACAAAGAATTTCAAAAGGCCGTTTTTTTGCGATTTGATTATCCCTGGAAGGATGGATAGGAGGGCAATAGAGGGCGATGGTAGCAGTGGTTTGTCATAAATGTCTGAATAAATCTGAAAAATTTGGGTCCAGAATTGAAGAAGAACATCACACTCCCACCAGATATGTATATAAGTACCTTCCATTGTGTTGCATCTCCAGCATCTGTCTGAGTTAGATGGGAACATGATCCTGAGAGTAGTTGGGACCCGATACCACCTCGACAACAATTTATAGTTTTTCTCTTGTGTATAGCATGATACGGAGGTTTTGTTTGTGAAAAGGAAGGCTTTCCCCCACTCCGCCTCGGTTATGTCTTTCCCGACCTCCACTGACCATTTAGAGGCATAGCTAGGTAGGGCTTCATGGGTATGGTTTACAATTGATTTATATATCAGTGATAAGGTGTGGCGTGGAGTTTCAGAAAGGGTGCATAGTTGTTCGAACCCGGTCAAGGGTCTATGAGTTTGTCTAGAGTCGTGCAGTGTCTTGCAATAGGAATTTAGGTGTCTACGAGTGAGCCATGTCGTCTTGGGGGTAACGTCTGTTGAGGTGGTTATGAATGTGCCCAGGGTGTGATCAACGAATTGTTGTGCAGTGGGCCATGAGTCTCTGCTGCAAGTGTCTAATGAGTGGGTTGAGTGTCCTTCTGGGAGATTTGGATTATCGAACAAGGGGGTGAGGGGGCTAGGTTCCGAGGATAATGAGTGGGTGTCTCTTTTGCGGTACCAAATTGCCAGGGCATCTCTGGTGAGGGGGGACAATGTTGATAAGGATTTGTATGTCTTGTCGTGGCCCCAAAGAAGCGCTCGTAGGTCATATGTGGATAGATCTTGTTCTACAGTCGTAGCAGCTTTGGACATAGGGCGGGGGAACCACTCAAGGATACGAGATAAGATTGCTGACGTATGGTATGTTTCAAAGTCGGGTAGGCCTAAACCTCCCTTCGTGATAGGAGAGCATAAGAGTTTGTGTTTCAATCTTGGGTGGTTACCCTTCCAGACAAATTTGATTGCCAGAGAGCGGAGGGTATGGAGATACGCAGAGGGGAGGGCTATGGGTAGGGCTTGAAATAGGTATAATAGCTTGGGAAGTATATCCATCTTTAATGTGTTGATACGTCCTATCCAGGATAAAGGTAGGTCCATCCGCTCTTCTGACAACTTTCTAAGTTTTTGGAGCAAAGGGGTAAAATTCAGGGGGTATATGTCAGAGGTTTGCTTAGGTATAGCTGTGCCTAGATAAGAGATAGAGTTAGGTCTCCATTGAAATGAAAAGTTGGGTTTAAGGGAGGAGAGAGTACCGTGTGATAATGAAAGGTTTAGGGCTTCGGTTTTAGAGATATTTAGTTTATAGTTACTAAGACTACCAAATCTGTCTATCTCAGCCAATATGGAGGGTATGCTGGTATGGGGTTGTGTGACGTAAAGAAGGAGATCATCGGCGTATAAGGAAAGTTTACAGTGGGACGAGGGGGTTTGTATTCCCTGTATGTTGGGGTTAGATCTTATGGCTTGTGCTAAGTGTTCAATTACTAGGGCGAACAGGAGAGGGGAAAGAGGACAGCCCTGTCTGGTGCCGTTAGTTATCATAAATTTTTCTGATTGAATACTGTTTACTAGTACTGTGGCCGAAGGCGCAGAGTAGAGAGACATGATACGTGTCAACATTTTCGGGCCAAGGCCTAATTGGGAGAGGGTGGCTTGGAGAAAAGACCAGCTGACCCTATCAAAGGCCTTCTCTGCGTCACAAGAGAGAAGGCAGGCAGGTATGTGATGGCGGTGAGCGTATGTGATTAGGTGTATGGTCTTGGTGGTATTGTCCCTGGCTTCACGGCCAGGAACAAAGCCTACTTGGTCTCTATGTATAGTTTGTGGTAACAAAGGGGAAAGGCGGTTTGCGAGGATCTTAGCATATAGCTTTAGGTCAATATTTAGAAGGGATATCGGTCTATAATTGGGGCAAATGGAGGGGTCCTTTCCAGGTTTAGGGATGACAACAATCTGAGCTTGGAGTATAGATGGGGAAAGAGCAATGTTTTCATCAATGGCATTAAACGCTTTTGTTAGTAGTGGGGATAGTTGTGGGGCGAACGTTTTATAAAAGCGAGGGGAAAATCCGTCCGGACCCGGGCTCTTGCCATTCTTGAGACTTTTGATAGTGGTTAGAAATTCCTCTTCGGACAGAGAGGTCTCCAGGTCCTCCGTATCCGAGAGGGGAAGAGATGGAAGTGCTGTCTCCTGAATATAGGAGGACAAGCCTTGTGGGGTGGATGTAGTGAGTGGGGTCTGGGGGGTTAGATTATAGAGGGTAGAGTAATATCTGCGGAATTCCTCAGCTATTGCTGAGTTCTGCATGAGTTTACCCTTAATGGGGGAGTTTATTAACGTTATAGGTCGCCTGGCTTGGCGTGGTTGGAGAGTGTTCGCGAGGTGTCTGCCACATTTGTTGGCTTGTGAGTAGTGATTGAATCGTCCCTTATCTCGGGCAATTAGGGACCTTTCTGCGAAAATAAGCAGGAGGTCTCTTCTTGCATTGGAGAGTTCTAGGAGAGACGAGTCAGCTGGGTCTTTTTTGTGTGATTCTTCTAATTTGGCGATAGTGGAGAGAAGTCGTGTTATATCTGCAGTACGGGCGTGTTTCAGTCGGGCTCCGTGCTGGATTAGTTTGCCCCTGAGTACACATTTAAGTGCCTCCCATTTAGTGAATGAGTTAGTAGTGTCTTGGGCATGATCCGAGACAAAGTGTCTAATGGTCTGTATAATGTCCTGCGAGCATACAGAATCAAATAATAAATTATCATTAAGTCTCCAGGAGGAGCTCCGTTTGCGTGTTGGGATATGCCCTAAGCTCAAGGGTATGGGGGCATGGTCTGACCAGAGGGTGAGACCAATAGAGGCAGAAGGTGAATAATCCAACATTGATTGGGATATGAAGAGGTAGTCAAGTCTGCTGTAGGAGTTATGTGCGGGAGAGTAGAATGTGTAGTCCTTAGTGTTAGGATGTAGCATCCTCCATGTGTCTACCAAGGATAAATCAGATAGGAGTGTTCTGATGTTGGTCAGGGAGGTCGGGGAGATCGAGGACTTACCGGTGGATGAATCAAGACGAGGTATCAAGGCGGCATTGAGGTCCCCTCCCAGGATCATGTTGACTGTGCAGAATTTTTTCAGACGGGAGGTCACGGAGGAAAGGAAGTGTTGTTGATTCTGGTTAGGAGAGTATATGTTAATGACAGTATAAATAGTATTCAGATAAGACAGTTTAAGAAAGATATATCTTCCTAGGGGGTCGATTTGAGTATCAAGGACATCTGGCGTGAAGGAAGCGTGAAATGCTATGGAGACTCCCTTAGATTTTGCAGAGGGGTTGGTGCTATGAAACCAAACAGGATATTGCTTATGGAAGATCTGTGGGCATTTATCTGTTCTAAAGTGAGTTTCCTGTAGGAGAAGGATTTGGGTTCTTATTTTATGAAAATGATATAATATTTGCCGTCTCTTCTCTGGGACGTTAAGGCCTCTGCAATTCAGCGATGAGATCTTTAGGGCGGGTTGTACTGCCATGTAAAAACAAGTTTACTGTGTGTACAGTAATAAGGACCATGGAGGCTCGCTGCCCCAAAGGTATGGGAGAGGGGGGAGAAAGAGAAAGAGGAGAGACCTCTAGTGGCGAAACAAGAAAAGGGATTTAAGTGCAGAAATAGGAAAAGACATACAAAAGTAAAAAGGGGAGAACGAGGCCAAAAAAGCCTCACTAATGGAGTTGTTAACAACATTTCAGCTAATACCGCTGTGGGCGCTGAAGGGCCTAAGTGGGGGGACAGCGGGTTATGCACTGAGGAGCCCGCACACGCCGGCGACAATTATCAAAGGTGTAAAATATGAGAACTATAAACTTAACATCTCAGAACTCCGTGCTGCTACGTAAATACTAAACAGGTACATATCTTAGCTAAAGAGGACCTATCTCTTAAAACATCTCAGAGTGTAGGCAACCCAGAGGGTCTTTATATCCAGCTATAAGATACTAACATATTCAAAAGGGGATGGATAGGAGGAGGGAGGGGGGGGGGGAATGGATGGGATGAGGTAGGATTGGGAATGGTTGAGGAATGGAGGGGTGTGTGGCCCGCATCGCGGGCAATCACACTACACGGGAGGCAAATGCATGGAACATTGACACAAAACCTGTGTTTAAGGAAAAAGAAAGTGGGTTAGTGATAAAATGTCCCAACAAGAACTGCAAATAGGGACGTCTGCACTGGTCTGGAACCTGTGAGAGAACTATAGAAAAGAGTTAGATATCATAGGACTGGATTCAGCCATCTGTCGCAGTAAAGAAGTCCTGTTTGGATCTCTTGTTCATCTTCGTTCGTTTCTGCCATCCTGCTGCAGTTTTGAAGCCAGGGGTGGCCGCATGAAGTGGCCAGTCTGGAATGGAGATCTGTGGTAATTCAAAAGTTCCGAGGAACCTGGGGAGATCACCCAGCGTGCGAAAGGTCGCCGATTTCCCTTCATGGGATGCAAACAAATTAAGGGGGAAACCCCATCGGTATTTGATTTGCTTTGCTTGTAGGGCTCCAGTCAGAGGTTTTAGGGCACGCCGCATGTCCAGAGTCAGTTTGGAGATGTCAGGAAGCAGGGATACTGCAGTACCATTAAAGAGTATTGCAGCTTGAGAGCGTGCAGCTTGCATGATGGCGTCTTTGACTGCGTAAAAGTGTACTCTGCAAATCACGTCTCTGGGGTGTTCTGGGTTTGGATTCTTAGGGCCAAGGGCTCTGTGGATTCGGTCAAGTTCCAGAGGAGTGTTTTTGTCTTTCTGGAGAAGCTCATTGAACATGGCGATTACTGCAGGAGCTAAGTCCTTAGTTTCAACTGATTCGGGTAGGCCGCGTATGCGTATGTTGTTACGTCTGGCCCTGTTCTCCTGGTCATCCTGATGGTACATCAGTTGCTGGATCTGGAGGGTATGTTCATGCAAGATAGTTTCATGCACATGCAGGGTGGATGCAGTCTCTTCTATGTTATGTTCCACTTCCTCAATTCTATTGGTGAAATCTCTGCGAAGTTCAGACATTTCTTGTTTGTATGAACACTCCATGCGTTGCACTCAAAATCATGTTTGGTGGGGAGTGCTTTAATATAAGCTTCCATGTCCCATCCATAGGATCTGTGGGATTCAGGGGAGTGACCTGCAGAGCGGACCGAGCCTGTCCCTGAGTCAGGGGGAGAGTGAGTACGCTGTCTGGTCTTCATATGGGGTGTGGAGCGCTGTGACATAGCTCCCTGTGAGGCCGCATGTGTGCCTGGGGTCCGGGCCGGCGCCATCTTGAACGGGGGGGGTCGGAACGATTTTGGCCCAAATGTGTGAAAAATCGGTCGATCTCACCTGCGGGGTGTGGATCGGAGGAACGCAGGCTGTCTCCCCCACCTCTCCTCCCCATATCAGGCCTGGATGCTTGTGCTGGGAAGCGCTGAGAGTCTCTGTATGTGCGGCGTGTGCGGGAGCTCCAGGAACAAGCGTCCTACTTCCTCATGTGCCAAGCCACGCCCCCCCGCGATCAGTTTTAAATTACTTTTTTTACTTTAGAAATTTAATTTTGCTGTGGTATTGTTATAAACATGGGAAAATGTGCTACTTTACAGGCATACTAAGGAAACCCCCCAGACATGATATTTAAAGGAATATTTCATTTTTATTGTTTCACTTTAGGCATTATTAAAATCACTGCTCCTGAAAAAAACGCAGTTTTTAAAACTTTTTTTGCATTGATACATGTCCCCTGGGACAGTACCCAGGACCCCATGCTGTTTTTTTTCAATGATTTTTATCTATATTGCCGGGATACGACAATTCATTACAGCGGCTAGCAGTTTTAAATGAGATTTTTTCCTTTAGAAATGTAGAAATGTAATTTTGCTGTGGTATTGTTCTAAACACGGAAAAGAGGCGCTAATTTACAGGCATACTAAGGACACCCCCCAGGCACAATATTTAAAGGAATATTTCATTTTTATTGTCTCACTTTAAGCATTATTAAAATCATTGCTCCTGCAAAAACGGCCGTTTTAAAAACTTTTTTTGCATTGATACATGTCCCCTGGGACAGAACCCGGGTCCCCATACACTTTTTGTGGTAATAACTTGCATATAAGCCTTTAAAATGAGCACTTTTGTTTTTTCTTGTTAGTGTCCCATAGACTTTAACGGTGTTCCGCGGCTTTCGAATTTGCCACGAACACTAATGTTCGCTGTTCGCCAAGCAGGCGAACACTCGATGTTCGAGTTGAACTTATCCCTACCCAGGAGCTATAATTTGGCTATAATTTGTCAGGAATTTAAACATTTTGTTTTTGTTTTCTAAATGTCAGTTTTGCTGTAGTAGGTTGTTTACATCATAAAGATGTGCTGATTGACAGGCAGGCTAAAAGTATTCCCCAGGCATGTTATTGAAAGGAAATTTTTATTTTTAATGATGATCTTTAACCAGTTCAATACTGGGCACTTGCCCCCCTTCCTGCCCAGGACAATTTTCAGCTTTCAGTGCTGTCGCACTTTGAATGACAATTGCGCGGTCATACAGCACTGCACCCAAAATAAATTTTTATAATTTTCTTCCCACAAATAGAGCTTTCTGTTGGTGGTATTTGATCACCACTGGGGTTTTTATTTTTTGCTAAACAAACTAAAAAAAATGAAATTTAAAAAAAAAAAACGTTTTTCTTAGTTTCTGTTATAAAATGTTGTTTTCTCCGTCACTGAGGGGCACTGATGAGGCTGCACTAATGGGCACTGATAGGCACTGATGAGGTGGCACAGATAAGGTGGCACTGATGAGGAGGCACTAAAATGTAGAATTGATGGGCACTGATAGATGGCACTGATATACAGCACTGATGGGCACTGATAGGCGGCACTGATGGGCAATGATAGGTGGCACTGATAGGGGGCACTGATGGGTACTGATAGGTGGCATTGATGGGCACTGATAGGTGGCACTGATGGGCACTGATAGATGGCTCTGGATAGGCAGCACTGATGAGGAGGTACTGACAGGCATTACTGATTGGCATCTGAAGGGCACTGACAGGCATTACTGATGGGGCACTGTTTGGCACATTCATGGGCACTGATTGGCACATTTATGGGCATTGATTGGCACTTTCACGGGCACTGACAGGTGTTACTGATGGGGCACAGACCAGCAGCTGATGGGCACTGATTGGCAGCTGATGGGCAGCTCTCATGGGGGCTGCACTGATAATCAATGTGCTAATTATCAGTGCAGACCCACCTCTGACAGGGAGAGCCCTGTTTACCGGCACTTCCTGGTTCACGTTGTGATCAGTCACAGCTGATTACTTGGTAAGGAGCCTCTGTCAGAGGCTCCTTACCACGATCGGAGATACGGTGTGTCAGAGTGACACACAGCACAACCGATCGCCATGCTGTGCGCCCCATGGGCGTGCGCTGGCATGTTATCCTGAAAGATGTCATATGACGTCCAGTCAGGATAACAGAACCACTGCCCGGCTGTCATTCTGCTATAGGCCTGGCGGGAAGTGGTTAAAGTGGTATTAAGCCTAAAACCAAAAAATGTAATATATTGCAGCTTGCAGCTTATTAGCTGTGGTAGTTTCATTTGTTTTCTTTTTTTAGGCATTTTCCACTTTGTTTTCACATAGCGATCTGGCCAGTAACACACCTCCTGTATTACAATGCCCCCACTCTGGATGAATGAGCACAATGGCCACAGCAGACAGCAGCATTGCCAGTCTGGGGGGGAGAGGAGTGTTACGTGTACCAGCAGATTTAAATACACTAACAAATTGAAGCCAAACTCCATCTCACATATTATAATCAGTTATAGTACAGCAAACATTTTTAATCCTTTTGGAATAAAGGTTTTACATAAATGAAAGCTTTTCATTGTAAGTCCGCCAGTTTGTCTCATCCCTGTTAACTGATACATGTGGAAGAGAGCATGTCAGTCCATTTAACATTGTTTTCTATGGAACACATTCTGTAGTGCAAATATGCAAACTGCAAAAAGCACTAAAAATGCATAGGTGTGAATCCAGCCTTAGAATTGGTAAGCTGCAAAATAATAAATGATAGCCTTTGGGTTTAATACTACTTTATCCACTTCCTGCCCAGCCAATAGCAGAATGATGGCCGGGAGGTGGTTGCGTTATCCTGACTGGACGTCAAATGACGTCCAGCAGGATAAGCCGCAATCACACGCCCGCGGGGGTATGGGGTGTCACTCTGACACACCACAACTCTGTTTAGGGTAAAGAGCCTATGACGTAGGCTCTTTATCACGTGATCAGCTGTGACTAATTACAGCTGATCACAGCTTGTAACCAGGAAGTGCCAGTAAATGGCTTTCCTCAGTTCACGCTGACACGGAGAGTCAATTGGCAGCTCTCCTGTCAGAGGGGGGTCTGTGCTGATAATCAGTGCATTGATTATCAGCGCAGCCCCATCACAGTTGCCCACCACATCTGCCAATCAGCTGCCAGTCATTGCCCACTAAAGTGGCAATCAGTGCCCATCAAAGTGCAAATCAGTGCCCATCAGTTATGCCTGTCAGTGCCCATGTCAGATGACAATCAGTGCCCATCAGCAATGCCTATCGTTATCATCATCAGTGCTGTCTATCAGTGCCATCTATTAGTGCCCATCAATGCTGCCTGTCAGTGCCACTCAGTGCCGCTTGTCAGTGCCCATCAGTGCCGCTTGTCAGTGCCCATCAGTGCCGCCTGTTAGTTCCCATCGGTGCTGCCCATCAATGCCAATCAGTGCTGTTTATCAGTGCCCATCAGTGCCACCTATCAGTGCCCATCAGTGACGCCTATCAAAGGCCATCAGTGCCGCATACCAGTGCCCATCAATGCTGCATATCAGTGCTGCCTATTAGTGCCCATCAATTCTACATATTAGTGCCTCCTCATCAGTGCCCATCAGTGCCACCTTAGCAGTGCCAACTCATCAGTGCCTGTCAGTGCAACCTCATCAGTGCTCATCAGTGAAGAAGAAAACTTTTATAACAGAAACAAAGAAAAACTATTTTTTTTTTTTAAATGTCAGTCTTTAGTTTTAGTTTGTTTAGCAAAAAATAAAAACCCCAGAGGTGATCAAATACCACCAAAAGAAAGCTCTATTTGTGGGAAGAAAATTATAAAAATATAGTTTGATTACAGTGTTGCATGACCACGCAATTGTCCTTCAAAGTGACAGTGCTGAAAATTGTCCTGGGCAGGAAGGGGGGAAAGTGCCCTGTATTGAAGTGGTTAAGCATTATTAAAATCACTATTCCCCACCAAAAGGGAAATTATTAAAATGTTGGTAAATGTTCCCCAGGGCAGTGTCCAGCACCTATGCCATTTGTTTGACAATCCCTTAGCAATTATCTTATAAAATGGCCATTACTATTTTTTAACATTCGGCTTCCATTGACTTCAATCAGGTTCGGATTCAGCACCCAATCTTTAGTCATGTTCTGCAGTCGCCTCACTGTGAATCCAGGTGAATTCAGTTTGTTCCTACTTATCATACAAATTATAATCTGATCACGCAACCTTTGTACAATCAACTTTAGATTTACCAAAATTTTGCAATAATTAATTCACAATATTCTTGATAGATCCTCTAATTTGGGCCTGCAGGGACTGTAAATCAAAAACTTGTACTGTTAGAACAATCATGGAAAGTATATGTGAAGTATTTTTCTGTGTCATCATAATCTGAAAGAGGTGCTAGATTTCCTTTATGTGTATTTGATAATGTGTCTTATTACTTGGCTGCATATTTCTTTTTTCTTCACAAAAACAACTGTTCAAAAGTTCTGCAAACTGTTAATAAATCGTGTAAAGGTTTATTTACTCTTTCAACCATAGTAGTTAAAATGAATTAATTAGCATTTGGTGGGATCCTATTTAAACTTCTGTCATGGGATCCACTTTCACTCATTGTCATAGTTATTTGAAAGAGAGAAATGCCACAACACTTGAAGCTTGTGTAAACATAAACAAATTTAGATGCACTAACATATTACTATATTCTGTCTGTGAATTGCTCATGTATGGGAGACTACTACTGAATTACTGGGGCTGCTATTTCAGCTGCTCATATCACCTAAAAAAAATCTTGGACAATCTTATTAACTCTCAGTTCATTAAAGGCGGACAAACGTTGCTTGTTGGAAGAAGTTCAAAACATTATTTTTCCATTGTATTTTTAAAAAAAGACAGAGATGCATGCACATTAGGGTGTGTCATTTTCTAATGGAAAAAAATAAACTGTAAATTTTTTGCAGACTTTGCTTACGCTCCGAGTCTGAGTGATGTAAAAGATATATATACTACATTTCCAGAAGATTGTATAATATTTAGAGGTTGCACACTTTGATCTGTTTTGTAAAAGTAGGCAAAAAATATGATTTTTCAATGTTAATTACTTTTATTGGGAAAACTAGAGATCGCAAACTTAAAATAATATTAAAACTATACACTAAGATTAATAGGTAATATGATAGGCAAAACATGTGTTATATTAAACAACTTTGAACAATGCAATCCCTTGTTTTGTTCGCTTGGTGTCGGCTTTTCTGTGATGCTCGACTACCCTCAACAAGAATTGTTTTTGTTGTTCATCCCTGACCGATTCATTATACTTTTTTATCAGAGCAATTCCTCTTTCTGCGGTATCATTGACATCCTTAAGAGTGTTCACATGGCTTCTTAGAGAATCACTGCAGTATTCTGTTACGTCGTGGATCCCAAACAATTCAAAGAACGTCTTTGTTTTATTAGTAACAAAATGGCTCAGGTCTTTTCCTTCAAAAAAACATGTTTTTACCCTCTAATCGTTTCACTTCCTTTTTCTTTGCAGGTTTGGTTTCTAAATTTTTAGTCATATTTTCCTTAACAGCCTGAGCAATACATTCGTCCAAAAAAGCCAATCCTACGTTTGTTTCTTTGTAGTCTTCTCTTGGATGAATTCCGTCTTTTAGGACATTTTGGATGTAGTTAACCATTTTCACTCGTTGTTCTTCTAGAAAGCCTTGAACGGGACTTTCTTCATCCAGCATTGTTGTATATGACTTCTTATCAAGTGAAGCCCACAGACTTTGCTTTGATAAAAGTGATCAATGTGTGCAACCCCTAAATATTATCCAATCTTCTTGAAATTTGGCATATATATCTTTTATATCACTGAGACTTGGGACGTAAGCAAAGTCATATGAAAAGCACATCTTTGGAAAAATTAGACACCCTAATGCACATGGATCACGTTGCCAAAAAAAAACAAAAAAACTGATGGTGGTACAGGCTTGATAACCCTGGCTTTTTTTTTATCTTGTGGGTATTAACTGACCACTGCCTTTTTTTTTATTTAAATATATTAACTATAAAGAGGTTGACAAGATGGTTGAACCAGTAAACCCATTTCATTATTAACCAAAAATAAACCCTATTTATCTGATACAAATAATCAAAGCTGCAGAAAACTTTAATTTTGAATGGCTATAAAAAGGATAAAAGCACATTTTTATTTACACTTTTTAAATAAGGCTCACAAGTTTGTACAGTATAAACTCACATTATTTATTATTATTATTATTATTATTATTCAGGATTTATATAGTGCCAACAGTTTACGCAGCGCTTTACAATATAAAAGGGAGACAATACAGTTATAATACAATAAAATACAAGAGGATTAAGAGGTCCCTGCTCAGAAGAGCTCACAATCTAATAGGGTGGGGCAGGTGGTACAAAAGGTTGTAACTGTGGGGAATGAGCTGATGGAAGTGGTAGGAAATTAGTTGGAGACGTGATAGGCTTTCCTGAAGAGATGGGTTTTCAGGGATCGCCTGAAGGTAGCAAGAGTAGGGGGATAGCCGGATAGATGGAGGTAGCGAATTCCAGAGGATGGGAGAGGCTCTGGAGAAATCCTGGAGACGAGCATGGGAGGAGGAGATGAGAGAGCTTAAAAGCAGGAGGTCTTGAGAAGAGCGGAGAGGTCAATTTGGGTGATATTTGGAGACAAGATTAGTGATGTAGCTCGGGGCAGAGTTGTGAATGGCTTTGTATGTTGTGGTTAGTATTTTGAATTTAATTCGCTGGGTGATTGGGAGCCAGTGTAGGGATTGGAGTAGAGGGTTGGCAGACACTGAGCGGTTGGTAAGGTGGATAAGTCTGGCAGCAGCATTCATGATAGACTGAAGATGAGATAGCCTATGGAGAGGTAAGCCAATGAGAAGGGAGTTGCAATAGTCAAAGCGAGAGATAACAAGGGAGTGAATGAGGAGCTTGGTGGTTTCATTTGTTAAAAAGGGGCGAATTTTAGAGATGATACGGAGGTGAATTCTACAAACTTTTGACAACGATTGGATTTGAGGCTGAAATGACAAGTCAGAGTCTAGGATTACACCTAGTACCCTGGCGTGAGGGGAGGGACTTATGGTTGCATTGTTGATTTTGATGGAAAAGTCATGGAGGGGGGCACAGGTGGGGGGGAATATTAATAGCTCAGTTTTAGAGAGATTTAGTTTAAGGAAGTGGTGCCACATCCATGCTGATATGTCAGTTAGTAAGTTAGTAATGCGAGAGGAGACTAAAGGAGTGAGGTGAGGAGTAGACAGATAGATTTGGGTGTCATCAGCTTATAAGTGGTATTGGAAGCCGTGGGCAGTTATTAAGTGACCAAGGGAGGAGGTGTAGATAGAGAAGAGAAGGGGTCCAAGAACCGAGCCTTGGGGGACCCCCACAGAAAGAGGCAATGGAGAGCAGGAGACAGAGTTGTAGATGACACTGAAGGAGCGCTGTGATAAATAGGCAGAGAACCAGGATAGAGCAGAATCTCGGAGGCCAAGGGAATGTAGTTTATTGAGAAGGAGAGGGTGGTCAACAGTATCAAAGGCCGCAGAGAGGTCAAGTAGTAGGAGTATGGAGTACTGGCTGTTGGTTTTAGCAGTTAGTAAATCGTTAATGAGTTTTAGTAAGGCAGTTTCCGTAGAGTGCTGCGAGCGAAAGCCAGACTGTAAGGGGTCAAGAAGGTTATTTTCATTGAGGTAGGAGCTAAGACGGTTGTAAACTAAGCGTTCTAGAAGTTTAGAGGTGAATGGGAGAGATCTGTGCATGTTTTAGAGAGGAGGGGAAGATGCCACTAGAGAGGGAGAGATTGAAGATGTGGGTGAGGGAGCATAGGATAGAAGAAGAGGGTGACCATAGTAGTTGTGAGGAAACAGGATCCAAGGGATAATTGGTTAGGTGGGCATCCGAGAAAATTTTTGTAACCTCTTCCGTAGTAGCCAATTCAAAAGAGGAGAGTGTTGAATGTGCTGCTAGGTAAGGTATGTTGGGTGGGGAAGACGTACGCACAGTGGAGATGTCCTCACGAATTGCATCGATCTTGTCTTTGAAGTGATTGGCAATCTCTTGGGCAGTGAGTGAGTTAGTGGGTAGAGGGGGTGGTGGACGAAGCAGAGAGTTAAAGGCTGAGAAGAGCCGACAGGGACTGGATGACAAGGAATTAATAAGAGAGACAAAGTAGGCTTGTTTGGCAGCATGGAGGCATGAATTGTATTTTAGAAGGGCAGATTTATATAGGGTGAAGTCTTGCAGGCATTTGGTTTTATGCCACAGTTGTTCAAGAGCAAGGCAATGTCTCTTGAGATGTCTAGTGTTGTCAGTTTGCCAGGGTTGTAACGGTCGGGCCTGATTCTGCGTGTGGTTAGAGGAGCAAGTGCATCGCATCTAGTGATGATGAGAGTGAACTGTTGTAGACAGAGGTGGCCAGGTCAGGACAGGCTTATGTCATATAGGTGGTCAGTAGCAGAATAGAGAAGAGAAGGGTTAAAGTGGCGAAGGTTTCTACAAGTAATTGTTTGCTGCTTGAAAGGATGGGTGGTTGGAGGCAAGGATACAGTGAAAGTAATGAGGTTGTGATCAGATAGAGGAAAGGGGGTGTTGGTGAGGTTGCCAGGGTTGCAGAGATGGGAGAATACAAGGTCAAGGGTATTACCATTGGAGTGAGTGGAAGTATGTGTCCATTAGGTTAGGTCAAAAGATGAGGTTAAGTTGAGAAGTTTAGCTGTAATTGGGCTGTTAACATTGACAGGAATGTTAAAGTCACCAAGAATAATGGTGGGTATTTCAGAGGAGAGAAAGTAGGGTAGCCAGGCAGCAAAGTCATCAAGAAAGCGCGATACCGGTCCTGGAGGCCTATAAATTGCTGCAATCCTCAGAGAAATGGGAGAAAACAGACGAATACAGTGCATCTCGAAAGAAGAGAGGGATAGAGAGGGAGGGACAGGAAGGATGTGGAAGGTGCTTTGTGGGGATAGAAGGAAGCCAACTCCACCTCCTTTCTGTCTGTTGGGTCTGGGGGAGTGAGTCCAATGGAGACCACCATGGGAGAGGGCAGCAGGAGAAGCTGAGTCAAAATTTTGAAGCCAGGTTTCTGTTATGGCGAGTATGTTAAAGCCATGAAAGATGAAGAGGTCATGTACAGATGTTAGTTTGTTACAGATGGAGCGGGCGTTCCAAAGGGCGCATGAGATTGGTGGGGTGCTTTGAGGAAGCAGGGGGATAAAAATTAAACTGAGTGGATTGCGGTGGTTGCCAGAGTGGGAGGGGTATTGGATATATGGCTTGCATTTGGAAAATGGCGGACCAGGATTAGGAGAAATGTCACCTGAGACTAGGAGAAGGAGGAGGGCGAGGAAGGCAAGGTGGGATTGGGATGTGCATGAGCGCATGTGTCTAGTGGCCCTGGTGTTTATGTCAGCATGTGGGTGCAGCAAATGCAGGAGATGATGGGTGCCATAGTAGGGAGAGGGTAGGAGTGAGGGTGATATGTGCATGCTGCATGGAAGATAGGAGGGGTAGAGTAAAGATAATTTGAGGATAGAAGACACCAATGTGAGAAGGAAGAGAATAAGAAGCATGTTAGTGGATAGAGAGTGGGAAACTAACCTAATATAAAATAAAATTCAAAGCTGGTTTGCTTGTCGTCTTGCAGAGTGGAGCAGAGTTCTTGTTGTTGTTCATGCAGCTTTAGTTATCCTGCTTTCGTTAAACTGCGTCGGTGAAACTGCGCATCTCTCGCGACAGAGCTACTCAGGACAGAGCCATGATGTCTGCGCCTTGACCCTGTCTGCGCCACCCCATAAGCTGCCATAAATTTATAGGGAGACTACGCTGGGATGCATTTCTCAGTTGGTCATTATTGGGTCTGATGTGAGACACCTGAATATGGGGAGGAGATGACCAGTGCCAGACCAGCTACAGACACAGGCTAGGGTCGTAAAGCTAATTACCTCTCTTGATCACTCAAGCCACATGGAGTTGAGAATCAATCACCAGTAACATTGCTATTGCAGTGTGTTTGTTATAGAGCTAGCAGTAAATATGGAAGTTTAAAGATATGGCAGCAGGAGACAATTACCAAAAAATATGTAACAGCAAAGTCAGTTCAGTAGGGATGTACAGATTGATAGGAGACCATTACCAAAAAATATGTAACAGCAAAGTCAGTTCAGTAGGGATGTACAGATGGATAGGAGACAATTACCAAAAAATATGTAACAGCAAAGTCAGTTCAGTAGGGATGTACAGATGGATAGGAGACAATTACCAAAAAATATGTAACAGCAAAATCAGTTCATTATAGATGTACAGATGGATAGGAGACAATTACCTGTAAAAGAGCAGAGAAGACATGATCAGAATTGATAACTGTGTCGGTGAAACTGCGCATCACTCGTGACAGAGCCACTCAAGACAGAGCCATGATGTCTGCGCCTTGCCCCTGTCTAGATTTACTAGATGAAATAAATACATTCTATCAAAGACACCCCAACGGGGTAGCCCCGACCCTTTCTTTGTTTGTTTATTTACTTCCTATTTAGACCTCATAGTGTCTATCTTTCAATTTTCTTTGTGTTTCAAATGAAGTCTTCTGTTCTCTACGTACCTTTCCGGAGGCAGCAGATTTCATTCTCTTTAACAAAGATTTGAAATGCCTAACTATATGTGAAATGTTTGTTGAACAATGGTGATTTCATGCCACACCTTCTATGTTTTAAGTTCAAATGTAACCAGCTTAACTGATGTTGCTTTATGCTGTTAACGGCTTCATCATTCTACATGATGCCTACTTTTGCTCAATAAAAACTTTTATTGGAAAAAAAAAATACATTCTATCAAAAAATACAGTATCTCACAAAAGTGAGTACACCCCTCACAATTTTGGAATATTTTATTCTATCTTTTTATGTGACAACACTGAAGAAATGACACTTTGCTACCATGTAAAGTAATGAGTATACAGCTTGTATAACAGTGTAAATTTGCTGTCCCCTCAAAATAGCTCAACACACAGCCATTAATGTCTAAACCGCTGGCAACAAAAGTGAGTACACTCCTAAGTGAAAATGTCCACATTGTAAATATTTTGTGTGGTCACCATTATTTTCCAGCACTGCCTTAACCCACTTGGGAATGGAGTTCACCAGAGCTTCACAGGTTGCCAATGGAGTCCTCTTCCACACCACCATGACGACATCACGGAGCTGGTGAATGTTAGAGACCTTGCACTCTTCCACCTTCCATTTGAGGATGCCCCACAGATGCTCAATAGGGTTTAGGTCTGGAGACATGCTTGGACAGTCCATCACCTTTACCCGGTCATCTTGGAGGTGTGTTTGGGGTCATTATCATGTTGGAATACTGCTCTGCGGACAGTCTCCGAAGGGAGGGGATCATACTCTGCTTCAGTATGTTACAGTACATGTTGGCATTCATGGTTCCCTCAATGAACTGTAGCTCCCCAGTTCCGGCAGCACTAATGCAGCCCCAGACCATGACACTCCCACCACCCTGCTTGACTGTATGCAAAATACACTTACCTTTGTACTCCTCACCTGGTTGCTGCCACACACACTTGACACCATCTGAACCAAATAAGTTTATCTTGATCTCATCAGACCACAGGACATGGTTCCAGTAATCCATGTCCTTAGTCTGGATGTCTTCAGCAAACTGTTTGCAGGCTTTCTTGCGCATCATCTTTAGAAGAGGTTTCCTTCTGGGATGACAGCCATGCAGACCAATTTGATGCAGTGTGTGGCGTATGGTCTGATCACTGACAGGCTGACCCCTCACCCCTTCAAACTCTGCAGCAAAGCTGGCAGCACTCATACGTCTATTTCCCAAAGACAACCTCTGGATATGACGCTGAGCACGTTCACTCAACTTCTTTGGTTGACCATGGCAAGGCCTGTTCTGAGTGGAACCTGTCCTGGTAAACCGCTGTATGGTCTTGGCCACCATACTGCAGCTCAGTTTCAGGGTCTTGGCAATCTTCTTATAGCCTAGGCCTTCTTTATGTAGAGCAACAGTTCTTTTTTCCAGATCCTCAGTTCTTTGCCATGAGGTACCATGTTTAACTTCCAGTGACCAGTATGAGAGAGTGAGAGTGATAACGCCAAATTTAACACACCTGCTCTCCATTCACACCTGAGACCTTGTAACACTAACGAGTCACATGACACCAGGGAAGGAAAATGGCTAATTGGGCCCAATCTGGACATTTTCACTTAGGGGTGTACTCACTTTTGTTGCCAGCAGTTTAGACATTAATGGCTGTGTGCTGAGTTATTTTCAGGGGACAGCACATTTACACTGTTATACAAGCTGTACACTCAATACTTTACATTGTAGCAAAGTGTCATTTCTTCAGCATTGTCACATGAAAAGATAGAATAAAATATTTACAAAAATGTGAGGGGTGTACTCACTTTTGTGAGATACTGTAAGATCTATATATGAGTTATAGTTTTGCAGTGGCAGACATAACTCCATTATACTTCGAAGCTGGCTAGGTTCATCTCTATACATTTATAGACTTTCAGGTGTCAAATGGCTGTCACTTAGTTTCTGTTCAAAATACGAGAGTCTATATATATGATTCATCTTTACTTCAAGGCAAATGGGTTAGCCTGAATTCCATATGATGTTGTAATGGCATTTTTCTACCCTAGACTGTAGTAAGTGACTGGAAACCTGTGCCATTTAAATCTTTCAGTAAGGCGAGAAGAAAAAAAAGAAGATGTCAAGATGAAAATAATTATTTTAATGATGGAACATTGTAAGCAATTGACCTTAAAGCTATTTATGGAAATTATAGTTAAATGCAAGCTAAGTGTAAATAAAATGCAGATTAAAAAAACAGGGCAATAGAATCATTGACATGTCGAGACAGAAAATTAAATATCAAAGATAGGGAGACAGAAAAATATAAAAATGGTTAGATCGTAAAGATAGATATATGTCCTTTTTTCCCCCACAAATAGAGCATATATTGATTGGTTTGCGCAAACCTTATAACATCTACACATTATGGGATAGATTTATGGACTTTTTGTTTTGTATTGTTTTACTAGTAATTGCAGCGATTTTTTAATGGGACTACGACATTGCGGCGGACAAATCTGCCCCCAAGTGACACTTTTTGGGGATCAGTGACACCAATACAGTGATCAGTGCTAAAAGAAAATCACTGAATAAATGACACTGGCAGGGAAGGGGTCAACATCAGGGGCAATCAAAGGGTAATGCTTTCTAACTGTGTGGGGGCTGGACTGACTGGAGGAAGAGAGACATCTGTGTTCCTGATGAGCAGGATCTCAAGATCTCTCTGTTCCTCTCTGGCAGGATGACAGTCTGCCTTGTTTACATAGGACCCACTGATTGGCTTCCACTGTGTCCAATCACAGCGTGGAGCCAGTGGCGGGCACCCCAGAGCCGAGGAGTTAAATCGCATACAGATATGTAATTTTGCACTTAAGTGCCACCCTGCCATAGTATATGTATGTGGGGTGGTACTTAAGTGGTTAATATTCTTGACATTTAAAAAAAAAATAGGGAAACAAATATAAAAAGTGAGAGGCAAATGGTGACATTGCAGAGCTTATTAATATTACACCTATACAAATTACAATGCTGTTTAAGCAACATTGTCCACGTCCAGGCACCCAGGGCACTCAGCTTCAGGAAGGATTACTTCCAACTATCTGGGTCTTCCAACAACAGGAGAGGCTGAACATGGAAGTGTAAGTGCAGCAACTAAAGTACTTACCAACTGCAATCAACAGGTATTAACCGGTTGTGTGTCGACGTGAGGTAGGGCCAGGAAATTATATATATATATATATATATATATATATATATATATATATATATATATATATATATATATATATAATAAAGATAGCAGATACACCTTGAAGGCACATTAGCAGATAAACAATATTACGGTATTTGAACAACTATTACAACAGACCCGTCCGTGTACCTGCCGCACAATTGCTGCCCACCTTTATAGTAGTCAATACATTGGAGACCATGGTCACTGAACTAATATATACATCTCAAAGAACAATAGTTCTATGGGAATTGTAGGATCTTCATTGCTAATGATGAGGTAGCAATAGGGCCCTGCGGCATATATGTGCCATAGTCACAGCTTCACTATGTACTTTGTTCTAGCCAATGCAGCGGCTGTCCACACTGGATACCTCTGACACATATATTACTAGACGTCCAGACGTTTATTTGATGATATTGTTTTTTATTCACCCTGGTGGTGGGGTTGTGGTCTGACAGAACTGTGTATGTTTAATGTAGAATACTACTGGTATGTGGCTTCACTCTTTTTTGATATTTTTTCAATAAATCCAATACTTTGCCCAATAATAAGCCTTTCTTGTCATTGCTTAACCACTTTTTCACCCTATCCAGGCGCTTTACCCTGTGGATTAAGGTGGCCTCTATCTGTATGTATATTTTATGGTCATTATGGCAACACCTAACAGGTGAATAGGCATAAACAAGCAGATACTTGTACTTTTATTTTCTTTAATGAATAGATAGATAGATAGATAGATAGATAGATAGATAGATAGATAGATAGATAGATAGATAGATAGATAGATAGATAGATAGATAGTGTTCATCTGTTATTAAACAAGAGAAGTTTCAAAGTTTTGATGGAAAAAAAAGAAATCAAGAGAAAGCTTTCTTAATATTCTGAAGTGTTTTGGGAAATACCTGATTGCTTTCATGTAACCATAACATCAGCATCAGAGCATTTTGTTAAACAGCTCTTTCCCTCCATGTTTACAGATTTAACACTGCATTTTTAGATGAAACTAAGCTGATCTGTGAATGTTTTGTTATTAAGAAAATTACTGGAATAATCCTGGGTAAATGTTTTCTGCTAACCTGTTTTCTGCGGGGCATGGCTGCCTGTCAGTTGTCCCTGGAAGAGCGCATTTTATTCTGGAGGTAGCCTTGTTCCAGAACTCATAACATAACACTGAATATATCATCTATTTCAGCAGATTAGTAGGTTTGCAATGTTATAACATCTGCCAGTTATTCTTGCCATCTGTGTCCCATTAGGAAGATTTACCTTTGCTTCCGGTCTTAAAAACACAATACAAAATGGGAGGAAATAAATGTCACCAGTGTCCCAATTGGAATTTTCTCTTAAAGAGAGGTGATGGGAGGATGAGTCACTCTTCTGTGCTCATGCAGCAGGACTTGAAACTTTCATCTTTAGCTACTGATGTCTGTAAACTGCATAGTTTTTCAACACAGAAGCTAAGAATTGCCTGGAAAGCATATGAAAAGGGCAAAGAGCTGCTGTCTGAGAATAAAACAATATTAATATGCAATATTTCCTATTTAGTTGAGCAAAAATATAAGAATCTTTATTTTTCAGTCCTGACTATAAACAAACAAAGAAAACATATACAAAACGACTTTGTATTATGTTGAAGTGAAATATTTTCTTCACTTTTCTTTTGGCCCAACTAACCATAATCCCAGTATCTTAAGTGTGTCATGACTACTAAAGTTGTATTTTGTAGAAGCTTTCCATATGTTCCATATACAGTATATACTGTAAGTAGCTTGAAATGGAGGTGTGCAAAATAAATCAATGGCTTAATATGTCATTTATATCAATACTATAAACTATTGATGGTGACATTGGAGTGGGTATCTTAGTGTATAGCTAGCCTTAAAAAAAAACGAAAAAAAAACCACATCAACAAATCCAGGGGAAATCTGTTGATGTGTTTCATGCTAAAAAGTGCTTACACTGACACTAACACTAATGCCCCGTACACACGATCGGACATTGATCAGACATTCCGACAACAAAATCCATGGATTTTTTCCGACGGATGTTGGCTCAAACTTGTTTTACGTACACACGGTCGCACAAAGTTGTTGGAATTTCCGATTGCCAAGAACGCGGTGACGTACACCACGTACGACGAGACTAGTAAAGGCCAGTTCAGAACCGAGCGCGGCACCCTTTGGGCTCCTTTTGCTAATCTTGTGTTAGTAAAAGTTTGGTGAGAGATGATTCACGCTTTTTGAGACTCGTGGTTTTCAGATCGTTTTCTGCTGTTCAGTTTGTGCTTGTGGGTTTCTATCTGCTCTTCAGTGCATGCAGCAAGCTACGCGTGACTCTGTCATTGTGTTCTTGTTCGTTCGTTACTGTTTTTCAGGTTGCTCTTCACAGGCCTTACTGTTCTTCTTCAGAATTGGTTGCTCCAGCGTGGCCAGTTCTGTCATATGCCTTTGCTCCATGAGATCCGTGAGAATAATCCTGATGATTTCAGGAACTTTCTCCAGATGACGGACCCCGTATTTCATCGTTTGTTGGCTTTGCTGACCCCTTATATTATTAGGCAGGACACCTGCATGAGGCAAGCCATCACTCCAGAGCAGAGGCTCGTCGCCACCCTGCGGTACTTGGCGATGGGGAGGAGCCTGCAGGACTTGAAGTTCTCGACAGGCATCTCCCCCCAGGCTCTGGGGATCATTATCCCAGAGACCTGTTCTGCCATCATCCAGGTCCTGCAGAAGGACTGTTTTAAGGTAAGATTTTTATCCTTTAACATCACATTTTATTGTATATAATGTTTGATAATGTATTGTATTTCTTTCCTCATTCCCTAATTACCATGATTGGAATATGCTGTGAATGTCCCCTTTGTCCTCATGCATGCTGGATTTTTATGTAATTATTTTTTTCTCCTTCATACATATTTGCCTTCACTTACCTCCCCAGCATGGTCTCCTGCCCCTATATTCACCTCATGTAGTCACTTAACAATGTATTTTGTCAGCTCCATAGTAGTGCTTTACCCTAAATACCCCCTAAAATGTTTATAAATGTGATTTGTGCTTTAAATTCAGGCAGAGTGCCAGAGGCTTTTTTTTGGGTGTGCCCAAATCATTTTTAACCCTCCCTCCCCCCAACTGCTAAGTCAGCTGATACCAATTCTCTATCTATCCTCAATCATCTATCTGCTGACTTTGCCAAACCCATACACACTATAGCCATCTCTTTTGTGGTCAGATGTATGGATGAATTCCCTAAAGCATGTAGTGCAAGGGCCTGCCTGTATACTTTCAATTGACACTGTTTAAAGTTTTTGTATCCTATTATTATCTTGATAGTTAATAGCAGAATGTCCAAATGTGCTCAAGTGTGTACAGTGTGTATTTATATCTTTGTATTATGACACTTCTTACCTGTCCAGTGGGCTGCCAATAGTGTAACTAAGGAGGGGCTGTTCAAAGTAATACCCATTATTTAGGCATTCATCTCTCAATGAAGTGGAGAGGGTTACCTGTCCAAGAGCTCCCCCCTATAATGTTAGAAATGGCCCATGAGAGGGGGGGGAGGGGGAATCTGATAGGTGGACCTTATACTTTGGTCTTTAAAAACTCCCTCAAATAAATGTTATCTTGATGTTGGCCAAGAATGTTTATGTCTAATCTGCTTTCCCTGTTTATGTGCAAAATTACTAATTTTTTTTTGTTTGACTCCACAGTTTCCTTCCACGCCACAGGAATGGCAGACTGTGGCCTCCCATTTTGCCAAGCGGTGGGACTTTCCTAACTGCGGAGGGGCTATTGATGGGAAACACGTCCACATCATTCCACCACCCAACTCAGGGTCATACTATTATAATTATAAGGGGTTCAATAGTATTGTGATGTTGGCGGTGGTGTCGGCTACTTATGTCCAATGGTGGAGTCATCGCCCAGAGCCAGAAGAGTGGTGGAGAACACGTTTGGAATACTGGCCAGCTGGTTCCACCTATTTCTTACACCCATACACATGGCGGAGTACAACCTGAATCATATTATCCTGGCGTGCTGTGTTCTACACAACTTTTATGGCAACATTCTGCCAACTATGCTGGCTCAGTTGGGCCTGAGGCCGGAATTCAAAATGAACCAACCATGATGGCACTTGAAAATGGCCATCCTGGCTTGCCCCCCCTGAGTGCCTGTGATGTCCGGCTAAGATACCTTGAATTCTTTGCGGGTAGGGGGGCTATCAATATGCCAGACAATGTCTAAAACCTTTTTCAAATAAAAAAAAAAAAAATCAAATCCTTGTTGACATTTACTGCTTGTGTTTGTTTTAACTGACCCTGAGAGAAATGTGATGAGTTCTGAAAATGGCATGATTGTGTAACTTTACAAAGCACTGTTGGGTGTTATTTACTAAAGGCAAAGACACTTTGCACTACAAGTGCACTTGAAACTGCACTTGTAGTGCAAAGTGGATTTGCTCTTAGGAAATAACACCTATTGTCACAGAAAACAGCAATTCGAGGACCACAAAAGTGTTGCAGCGTTGAGACAATAATCCACACATTCTTGATTAACCACTTCAATACCAGGCACTTAGACACCTTCCTGCCCAGGCCAATTTTCAGCTTTCAGTGCTGTTGCAATTTGAATGACAATTGCGCGGTTATACAACACTGTACCCAAACACATTTTTATCATTTTGTTCCCACAAATAGAGCTTTCTTTTGATGGTATTTGATCACCTCTGCGGTTTTTATTTTTTGCGCAACAAATTAAAAAAAAGGAAAATTTTGAAAAAAAACACGTTTTTCTTTGTTTCTGTTAAAATTTTTTGTAAATAAGTACGTTTTCTTCTTCAATGATGGGTGCTGATATGGCTACACTGATGGGCACTGATACAGCGGCACTGATGGGCACCAATGAGGTGGCACCAATAAGGTGGCACTGATGAGGTGGCACTGACGGGCACTGATGATGGGCACTGATAGGCGGCACTGATAGGTGGCACTGATGGGCACTGATAGGTGGCACTGGTATGCGGCACTGATGGGCACTCATAGGCGGCACTGATGGGCACTCATAGGTGGCATTGATTGGTACTTATGGGTGGCACTGATAGGTACTTATGGGTGGCACTGATAGGTGGGCACAGATGGGCATTGTGCACAGATGGGCACTGACAGGTGGCACCGATGGGCACTGACAGGTGGCACTGATGACACTGATTGGTGGCACTGAATAAATTGATTGGTGGCATTGCTGGGGAGACCTGAAACATGTTGGTGCCAATCAGTGCCCATTTGTGGGCACTGATTGGCACAGATTGGGCACATGTGGATGGCCATGGGGTACATACCTGGCCATCCACATGTTGCCCCTTCCCTGGTGGTCCTAGTGGAGATCCCTGGTGGTCCAGTGTGGTGATCTGAGGGGGGGCTGCGCTGATAAACAATCCCCTCTGTCAGGAGAACCGCCGACCGGCTCCCCTCTACTCGTGTCTGTCAGACGCGAGTGAGGAAAAGCCGATCAACGGCTCTTCCTATTAACATCGTGATCAGCCGTGAATAGACACGGCTGATCACATGGTAAAGAGCCTCTGCTGGAGGCTCTTTACCAAGATCGGTGTAGCGGTGTGTCAGGCTGACACACCACTCCACCGATCACCGCGATGCGTGCCCCCGCATGTTATCCTGCTGGACGTCATATGATGCCCAGTCAGGATAACTGAACCACTTTCCGGACGTCAATCTGCTATAGGGCGGGCGGGAAGTGGTTAACAATCTTTTTAATACCTGCACAATCACATGTGCATTTAGAAAAGGTTTTTAAAACAAACCAACATGTTTGTTGTATAACAATTTTTGGGGTCACATTAGAAAAAGTAGAAATGTCCATTTAAGATAAGATAGGCATGTTTAAAACCAACAAGAAAGACACAAATCTTGAACTTACGAAGTTCACTTTTGGTAGAACTTGAAGGCAATATCAGACATGAGTATTTACAAACTGTGTTTGATGTTCAGATGGGGTGAAGTCACCCCTGGAAAAGCCAAATTTTGAAGATGCACACAAATTTATGAATGTCAACATGTGCTACCTGCCATCACGGGGGAGCAAGGGACGTGTTTGGGGGGTGCAACCCTTTCCTCACAGCTACTTTATTATTGAGGAAGGGGTTGCACCCCTAAAACGCATCCATTGATCTCCCATGATGGCAGATAGCACATGTGTGCCTCTTCAAAATTTGGCTTTTCTCAAATTTGTCAAAAAATTTCAAAAATTTGTAGCACACAAAAAAACAAAGGGATTTTGAGGGGTTTTAAACTCTCCCTAAAACATCAATGATGTTCTTCATTTTTTTGAACATCATTGATGTTTTTCTTGATGTTTTCCAAGTCCCTATTACACCCCATGATCTCCCCGATCAGGATCTGTGCACTTTCCGAGGTGAAAGGATCTGGATTCACAACATCACGATCACCTAAAAAGATAGAAACCAAAAAACACCATGTATTATAAATATGTCAGCATCCATCTCTTACCTGAGCCTGTGGTCGCAGACACTCACCTGTTGTGGTGACAATTTCCACCACGTCTTCCTCCTCCTGCTCTGCTTGTCTGGGGTGGATTTCCCCTTCTTCCAGAGGTGGGGGGTTTGTGGTCTCCTTGGATGAGGGGTGTCCTCCGAGTCTTTTCTCCCCATGTAAAAAAAAAATTGGTATACTTAGCACACAGATATTTGATGGCAGAACTATAAATATGAAACATTGCTTGGAAGTGGGGTACAATTGTCTATTTTGGCAGAGTTCCAAGATGTAGAATTTTTAGTGTCCTTTGTCAAGCTTCAATACTTTACCTGTTTTGTACAAGCTTCACAGATGGAGACACCCCTATAGTATACACTGGAGCACCTAATAAAAAGGGTGTTCTTGTGTCCCACACTAGTGCTCCAGCGTCCAGATGTGTAACCAGCTGCTGAGTGTCCTCTCCTTACACAGAATCTAGTTTGCATTTCATTCTAGTAACAAATACATCTACACAACCAAATTAGTTTCTGACAAGTAGGCCCTAAAAAATGTGGGCAAATGCATATGGCCAAAACAATGGTGTTTTCTAGGCCGAATGAACAATGTTTTATACGAACAAATAATGTGCCCATGAACATGAACGTTGCCTTTTGAAACTGGATAACAGTTAAGAAAAGCACATGGAGCAGCACGAACGTAATAAACATAAAGAATAAGAACACAGGACAACTACTTACTTTTTTGCAGCACTCTCCGGATCTTTCGGTACTGCTCATGCTCTCTTAATTTGAGGTCCAACCACTGCTTCCTGAGCTGATCTTTCGATCGTCATACCCTGAAATTCTTCACCACTTTCGCCATGATCTTGGCCTTTCTGACATTGGGGTTGGGGTAAGGTCCATACTTTCCATCATAGTCGGCCCTCTTCAGGATGTCAACCACCTCCAACATCTCCCCAAAGGACATATTCGATGCCTTAAATCTTCTCCTTCTGGATCCGGCTTTTCCTCCTCCTCGTTGCTGTAATTAGCACGCACCTGTTGTGTCTCCACCATGTGCTCTTCCCCCAACGAAAAGGGGCGGGGAATAGACTATAAAGAACGTCAGGGGTGGGCGGATTTACACGCATGTGCAGTGTGTATAAAGCGTAACACGCTTGCATAGTACTACGATCTCTGAGCGGAGGAAGGAGTATCGGAGGCGCCGATCGTGATAACGAAGGTAAGATCTAAACTTGGGCCTATACTGCTTCTAGATTGAGGCCTATATTGTAACAAGATTAGGAGAGTTTTGCCTGACATTATAGTTTGTCTTGTGTTGTGTCTTGCAGATAAAATGGATGGCTTCAATGACCACAACTTCATAGACAAGTACAGGGAGCTGCCCTGTCTGTGGCAGGTGAAACATCCTCATTATAATCATAAACAAAAGAGGCAGGCAGCACTGGAGAAACTGCTGGAGTTGGTGAAGCCGGTGGTCCCTACGGCAAACATCCCCTATTATAAGCCAAAATTGGTGGCCTGAGGAGCACTTATCTTAGGGAGCGCAAGAAGGTCACGGATTCCCAGAGATCCGGAGCTACAGCAGATGACGTTTATGTCCCCAGGCTGTGGTACTATGAGAGACTGTGATTTCTGTCAGACCAGACTGGAGTCAGGGAATCCCTCTCAACCCTTCCTTCCACTCTTCCTTCCACCCCAGCTGAGGCTTCCGATGTCCAACCTGGGACTTCCAGCCAGGAAGAAGTGAAGGAGCCCAGATGGAGCCAGGTATAGCATTGTTCTACAGATTTCTGGTCAATAAAGAAATGATGTTTACTAGATGTCGCTTGTATGACCACAGCCTGGGGACACAGATGTCATCTGCTGCTTTCAGGATCTCTGGGACTTCTGCACCAGACTGCACTCCCTTATATATAGACTCCTCAGGCCACCAATTTTGCTGGAGAAGAATTGATGTGTGCCCTGGGGTCCAAAGGCTTCACCAATTTCTGCTGTTTCTCCAGCGTTGTCTCCCTCTTTCTTTGGTTCTGAGCCCTTAAAGCGGGGGGTCCACCTATCTATCGTTTTTTTTTTTTTTGGAGTTCATTCACAAACTTTTCTTCTCATGATTATCTACTCACATGTTCTGTGTAATAAGTCTGCCTGTGTCCGATTTTGTTGTAAATAATAACTTATAAAATTCACGGAAGGCGGTTTCCCTCTTCAATGTGGGCATTTGAAGCCCACAAGCATGTATTTCCTGGATTCAGTGAATGCTGTGCTCCCAGCATTCACCGAGATGTTGTGATGATGCTGTTGCACAATGCATGCTGGGAAGCCTGAGACTAGCTCCCAGGGGACTGTGGGAGGTCTGGGAGAGGCTAGAAACACACCTACTCCCATGGGAGGAAAACTAGGAAGTGCTAAGAAGATTAGAAAAAAAAAGGTAATTACGGCGATTTAAATTTTTTTACACAGCATGTCAGCATCTAGGCAAGGAAGAGAATGCATAGAGATAATGTTCAAAATTTGGGTGGAACCCCGCTTTAATAAAGGAATTTTTGTTTTAATTATACTCGCCTATGTGTGTTTTCCCTCAAAAAGGACAGTTTGTTTGTGAGGAGGCAGGTACATTTCAAAAATACAATGTGAAATTAACAAGGGACACCAACAGCAAGCAACCTCCTTGAGATTAAATAATACAAGATAATAATGGTGTTGTGGTAAATTGACACACAAAACACACACAAAAATATTATGTAAAATATTATTAAAAAAAAAGTAAAACCCAAAAAAAAAAAATACATCAGCCTGGAAAAAAATACAAACACAAAAAAAAAAAAATCAGCCTTGAAAAAAATACAAAAATCAAACAACAAAAAAGAATTTGTGACAAATCAAAATATATTGAGGGAATCACGATAAATAATAAAGAAAGACATTTGTGAGAAGTCTGTGTGAATATGAGCAGCAAAACTACTTCATTCTTCTCACATTATAAAGAAGAGAGTGCGCTGTATTAAACAATTTAAAACATTGTAGCGTGACAAAAGTGCTGTATCCATTCCGAATGCTAATTTTACCAGACCGAGGTGTTCTGTCTCAGAATTTCTTCTGAGCATGTGTGGCACTTTGTGCGTCGGAATTGGCCACACACAGTCGGAATTGACGCGATCGGATTTTGTTGTCGGAAAATTTTATAGCCTGCTCTCAAACTTTGTGTGTCGGGAAATCCGATGGAAAATGTCCGATGGAGCCCACACATGGTCGGAATTTACGACAACACGCTCCGATCGCACATTTTCCGTCGGAAAATCCGACCGTGTGTACGGGGCATAACACTTGCACTGCCATTGAATATACTTTTTTTATTATCTAAAACACACTAACACTGCTACTAAATGACACTAACACAGTCACTACCTGACACAAACGCTGACACTAACGGACACGCTGTCATTAACAGACACTGACACACTAACACTAACTGACACACCAACACTGACACATACACTGACACTAATTGACACTTACACTGACATTTACACTTTTCATGCCACGTACACACGAGCAGACTGCCTGGCGGAAAAGGTCCGATGGAACGATTCCATCGGACATTCTGATTGTGTGTGGGCTTCATCTGACCTTCATCGGACCTTTTCTGTCGAAAATTCTGACGGACCTAGAAATAGAACATGTTTCAAATATTTCCAACGGACTCAAGTCCACTCAAAAAATATGTTCGTCTGTATGCTAGTCCGACGGACAAAAAAGGACACAAGGGCAGCTATTGGCTACTGGCTATGATTTTCCTTTTTCTAGTCCGGTCGTACGTCATCACTTTCAAAACGATCGGACTTTGGTGTGATCGTGTGTAGGCAAGTCTGTTTCGTTGGAACTCCGTCGGAACTCCGTTTGAAAAGTCCTTCGGAGTTCTGGCGGACGAGAAGTCCGCTCGTGTGTACGCGCCATAACAGTAACTGACACACTGACACTAACAGTAACTGACACACTGACACTAACACTGGCATCTACACTGACACTAACACTCACTACTAGGGATGGGCGAATGGTTCGGCCCAAGCATAAGTTCAGGCCAAACTTTGGTTGTTCGGATGTTCTGCGAACACCGAACAATATGCGGTGTTCTGGGAAAATTCGAAAGCCGCCGGAACACCGTTAAAGTCTATGGGACATTACCATGAAAGATCGAAAGTGTTCATTTTAAAGGTTTATATGCAAGTTATTGTTATAAAAAGTGTTTGGGGGCCCGGGTCCTGCTCCAGGGGACATGCCCTCAACATGGGGAGGGTGCTTTGGGTTAACTCCCCAAAGCACCTTGTCCCCATGTTGATGGGGACAAGGGCCTCATCCCCACAACCCTTGCCCGGTGGTTGTGGGGATATGCCGGCGGGGGGCTTATCGGAATCTGGAAGATCCCTTTAACAATGGGACCCCCAGATCCCGGCCTCCCCCCGTGTGAAATGGTAATGGTACCCCTACCATTTCAACAAAAAAAGTGTCAACATGGTAAAAAAGACAATAGCCGGTTTTTGACAATTCCTCTATTAATAATGTCTTCTTCTTTCCCCCCGCTTCTTCCTCCATCTTCTTCTGGTCTTCCTTCAGTTTTCTTCTTCTTCCTCCATCTTCTTCCTCCCCCGCTTCTTCCTCTGCTTCTTCCTCTGGTCTTCTCCATCTTCCATCTGAGGCAGATCGTCCAGAGGATGAAGCAGGGAAGAAGAAGCCAGAGGAAGATGGGGAAGGCCGGAGGAAGAAGCGGAGGAAGATGGAGGAAGAAATGAGGAAAGAAGAAGATGGAGGAAAAAGGAGAAAACCGAAGGAAGACTAGAAGATGGAGGAAGAAGCGGGGGAAGGAAGAAGCAGGGGGAAAGAAGAAGACATTAATAATAAAGGAATTGTCAAAAAACGGCTATTGTCTTTTTTACCATTTTGACACTTTTTTTGTGAAATGGTAGGGGTACATCGTACCCCATTACCATTTACCCGGTCCAACATGTTGTGAGTAATATATATATATCTATATTTTTTTACTATTTCCATAGTTATATGACAATCAATTATTTACACTGTCTAAATATAGAAATCTCCTGAAGAAGCAGCTAATCTAAACCCACGAAACGTGTAGAGCAACCAATAACCAGATAGTATCCATTTTCAAGTTTAACAAGGGGACCCCCAGATCCCAGCCTCTCCCCTGTGTGAAATGGTAATGGGGAACGATGTACCCCTACCATTTTACAAAAAAAGTGTCAAAATGGTAAAAAAGACAATAGTGTCTTTCTCCATCATCCTCCAGCTTCTTCTTCCTTGCTTCATCCTCCAGTATCCATTTTCAAGTTGTCATGATAAAATGCAAATTTTGAAGACTTTTTCGATTGTCATGGTCTGTTCTTTATTCTGTGAATATGCTCTTTATATATATTTTTTGTAAAAAAAAATCCTTAATAATTTTACTCTTGATTGATTAATACCAGTTGATATACGGTACCATTAAAGTCCAAATATAGCCTCCTTTTTTCTCTATCTATACTTTGTTGGGACGAAGGTACATGAAGGAGGTAAAGATACAAAGTATTGCATTGTAGAGGGAAAGTCTGTTGTTTCTCTTCTTCATCGAGGATAAATAGCACAGGGCAGGCAGAGTAAATGATCACTGTGATAGCCAATCAGAGGCTATCAGAGCAATCATGAGATCACTATCCAGTTCCCCTCTGATCCCAATCAGCCTGGTCTCTGTGATGGGAGTGCCTAAGCAAGCACCCAGGTTTAAAACCCACCCCCTGGATACTGCATATATGCATTAGGTGGTTAGGAAGAACCCCTTTTTTTTTAAATCAGATACTTTTTACTGAGAACACTTTGAAAGTTCAAAAAAGGCCAAAAAATACCCCTTAGCAGCACTACCACCTCAATCTCCCCTTAAATAATACAGCTACAGCCTATGGCAAACAAATCTATAATGCCATAAGTTCATGTATAAACAAGCATATCCTGTTCTTTTGGTGTCCCTGCTTAAATCTCACATATACAGTATAACTTAGGTGGACACCATGCATATATGTACAGTTAAAAAAAGGAGCAATCAATATAATAATATAATATAATATAATATAATAATATACATTGAAAATTACATACACCATATATTTACATACTAACTAGTCCATGGAGTTCTTGCAGTCAAAGTTCTCCTGTGAAAATCTGCTCTCATGCCACCCACTATTTCGAAATGAGAACCCATGCGAGAAAGAGCTTTTCAAATGTGAAGGTCCACCATAAGATTTTGTGTGTCATGATGTAGGATTATTTTTTTTCCAGGTCTTAATGGTGGACCAGTATATCAGACTTGTCCTGCTTAAAATATAATTTTTAGCATTCATGCTTTTCTGATCCCAGCCTCCGTTCTTCATCACCTGCATCTTCCATGCTTCAATCTGCCTCTTTACATTAAAATAAGTGGTAGAAAAGCCAGATTTAGACACAGGTGAACAAAGACATTAGAGATTGATTGCACAGAACATTTTTCTATCCTGTTATATTAAATGCCTTTTTTCCCAGAGACAAAGGGGAGCTGGAAATTAATAAAATGTGATAGACCTGGATTATGAGGATGTAATCTACAGTACACCGTCATCTAAGATGAACGCATTAGCTGTAATAAGGGCAGGTTTGATTGCATGATTCAGAAAACACTAATCTGAGTTTCATAACTGACATATTTAGCAGAAAGCATAGAAAGAATTAAGATTCAGCAATCCTGACCTATTTAAACTAAGCTAGCATTCAGAACAGCAGCTGTGTATTTATCACTGTATATTTGTACTTAGCTTGATTAAGTATACTGATTGCTTTTAGACATAGTTTGCATTCCCTTCCATAAATGTATACATAATACACACATTCAGATATGAACTGAAATTCTTATTTCCCATTCCTTAAACAGGAATATAAAGGGGAACAGGCAATTGTGTATGAAAGAAAGCTGCAATTCTCATTTATAAAATTTGCATCTCTGTAGCCTATATTCTATATACATGTATTTGCAAAATTAAAAAAAGAAGGAGATAGATTAAACTGATCTTCAGTCAGGGAATTTCCTAACAATTCATGCAGTATATGCATGTGTATGTGTGGTTAGATAGATAGATAGATAGATAGATAGATAGATAGATAGATAGATAGATAGATAGATAGATAGATCTATATATACACACACTTTTTCTAATGAATAAAATACCCATCTGTCCAAAAAGACAAAAATAGTTTAAGTCACATTTGGTTAAGCTTAAAGTTTAGCGTGTAGACATGAGAAATAAACCACTAACTATGCCATAGGCATAACACATTTTAATCTGGCCTTACGGAACATAAACAAAAGCAAACAAAGCAGAAATAAGTAAATCAGACAAGGAAATGCATACCTTGTGCTATCTTCTGTTTACAGTATAATGCAGTACACCAATAAAAGGTTACAGCATATAATCAACTTTGCTCCAAGGCTTAGTCATAATGCAAAAACAACTTAGTGAAGCAGTAAGGTTTGGATTACATATTATAAGAGATCATTTGAGCAGCCTGAAATAAGTGTGCTAAAAATATGCTCTAAAGGAAAGTGAAATAAGAATGGATACAGTAACTATGTATACAAGAACAAATGGAGGCAGACTACTATGATGATAATGTCAAACTTTTCCTCAGTTTTAGAAAGTGAAAACGCTAGAAGAACATTACATTTATAATCTATTTTTCTGTAATTACAATTATAATGTGATGCAAGGTACAGTACTAATTGTTCCTATAGTTTTTGAGTTATATGCAGGACTTTTAATTTTACAAGGTAAGTTTTGTCTGGAGATTCACAATACTTTTTTCTGTCTCTTACCACTAGGAACAGGGAATCTGCAGGGTATGATTTCACAAAAGCTTCCGCAAAATTCATTGAACCAGAAATTAGAAGTTAATCCCATTAAGGCCTATGGGGGCAAAACCTGTAACTAAATAATGACCATTTTTTAGGGTTTATAGAAAAATTCTATCAAAAGGCATGGGAAGCTCAATAATGCCATGTGGGAAATGTACAGCGGGAAGAGGGTCTTTTTTTATGTGGCTTTGAAGGTAACTCTATAAATATATAAATCTTTTAAATAACGTGCTTGGGCATGCCCTAAAGCTGTATGTTGTGTTAAAGTGTTTGTTAACCTAAAAAAAAAAGGTCCTGTTCCTTTAAAAACCATTTCCAGCCCAAGGACATCATATGACGTCCTTGACTTTCTGTGGGAATATCTGAATGATGCCTGCAGCTACAGGCATCATTCAGATATCCTTGTTTTCAGCCGGCAATTCTGTGCACCGTAAGAATAATCATAGCAGCAGTTCAGCTGCTAGATTGTTCTTGCAGGCGAAGGGAGGGTACATCCCCCCTCCCGCCGCCCTCCGGTGCTCGGGAGGGGGGATGTACCCTCCCTTCGCCTGGGTACACCCACCCCTCCGGTTTTCCTTGCTCTCCTGTGCCATCGGGGACCCAGAGAAAGAATTGGTCGCCACTAGATGACGATCATAGAGATTTCCAGTGATCAGATGTCATCTATATGACCGTCGGAGGCCCGGGCACAACGTTATGAAGTTACATCCGGGACGCGCTTGTAAACAAAGCCGCGATCACGGCTGGAAAGCATGGGATCATGAAATTTTTTTTTTATCTCATGCTTTCCAGCCTGGAGGAGAGATGTGGGGTCTTTTTGACCCCGCATCTATCCATAAAGAGGATCTGTCACACACCATTCCTATTACAAGGGAAGTTTACATTCCTTGTAATAGGAATAAAAGTGATTAAAAAAAAAAAAGAGAAAGTGTAAAAATAAAAAAAAGTAAAATAAGCAATAAAAAGAAATAAGCAATAAAAAGAAAAGTCTTATTGACCCCGCAACTCTCCATAAAGAGGACCTGTCACACACCATTCCTATTACAAGGGAGGTTTACATTCCTTGTAATAGGAATAAAAGTGATAAAAAAAAAAAAATTAAAAGAGAAAGTGTAAAAATAAAAAAAAGTAAAATAAGCAATAAAAAGAAAAAAATTAAAGCACCCCTGTCCCTGGTAGCTCGCGCACAGCAGCGAACGACCACGTAAGTCCCACCCACATAAACGCCATTAAAACCACACATGTGAGGTATTGCCATGTGCGTAAGAGTGAGAGCAACAATTCTGGCACTAGACCTCCTCTGTAACTCTAAACTGGTAACCTGTAAAAAAAATTTAAAGCATCGCATATGGAGATTTTTAAGTACCGAAGTTTGGCACAATTCCATGACTGTGCGCAATTTTAAAATGTGACATGTTGGTTATCTATTTACTCAGCATAACATCATCTTTCACATTATACCAAAAATTTGGGCTAACTTTACAGTTTTGTTATTTTTTCATTCATGAAACCGTTTTTCTTTTTTAAACCCATTTGAAAAATTGTAGAGCAAATACTGTGCGAAATAAAAAGTTGGACGACCGCCATTTTATTCCCTAGGGTGTCTGCTAAAAAAAACATATATAATATTTGGGGGATCTGAGTAATTTTCTAGCAAAAAAACTATGATATTTACATGTAGGAGAGGAGTGCCAGAATAGGCCCGGTATAGAAGTGGTTAAAGCATGTATATCAGCACAGTGCTTGTGCTGTGTAATTTGCCCCCCATCACCTGAAAAACCTGGCTGATTCTGTCAGTTTCTGCCCTTCCTTGTGTAAACTGACCACGGCATATCATGGCTGCTGAACCCTGACACCTTGGTCAGTTTACATGCCCCGTCAGCTGCATTTCTCCTGTCTCTCCTGTCCTCCTCGCTTCCCCCTCTCCCTGCCTGTTGGCTCCTGTGTCAGGACCCGCCCCCTCCCCTCCTGCTGTTGAATAACAATTAATAGCCCATATAATCCACTTTGGTTCCTAATGATAGGTGCTCCTGTGTTTGTGTTTTATTTTAAATAAAGCCAATTATACCTGTTTTCAGAGTGTCGATCGGCGATCACGTGACCGGCTGGCTCTCTCCTCCTCTCCTCCTCTCCTCCTCTCCTCCTCCCCTCCTGACTGACATCAGTGGGGGAATCTGGGCTGTCAGATGGGGAGTGGAGAGAGCCAGCTGGTCATGTGTTCTCTGAAAACAGGTATAATCAGCATTTTTCTTTATAAAACACACACACTGGAGCACCTATCATTAGGAACCAAAGTGGATTACATAAAGTTCTGAAAGTGGGTTAACAACCACTTTAAGGTACACTGCAATTTTGAATGTCAGTCTCGGTGTACATTACCAGAGCATATTTGTCTCTAATCTTGATTTTTCCTTTTACAGTTAGCTTGATTTGCATACACCAGCATCCCATTATGACACATGTCCATTTGCAATACAGACTTATTTTAAGTATTTTTTGTTCATCACATAGTAATAAATTCACTTTGACTGGTGGATAGAAATTGGTCAGTAGTTCACTGGGTCTTTCCCCTGTTCTCACTATTGTAACACTGTCCTGCCATTGGCCAATTTCTATTAAACACTCAAAAAGATTTAAGAGACTGCAGATGATATAGTAGTGTAAAATTGGCCAACAGCAGAATATTTTAAATGAGGGAGAATTGGTTGAAGTGTGCTAGAGAATTATAGTGACAGTAAACAATCTTTGTTATTTAACCACTTCAATACAGGGCACATCCCCCCTTCCTGCCCAGGACAATTTTCAGCTTTCAGCGCTGTCACACTTTGAATAACAATTGCGCGGTCATGCAACACTATACCCAAACTACATTTTTAATTTTCTTCCCACAAACAGAGCTTTCTTTTGGTGTTATTTGATAACCACTGTTTTTTTTTTTTTGCTAAACAAACTAAAAAAGACCAAAATTTAAAAAAAAAAAAAAGTTTTTCTTTGTTTCAGTTATAAAATTTTGTTTTCTCCTTCACTGATGGGCACTGATGAGGCAGCACTAATGGGCACTGATGAGGTGGCACTGATGGGTGGCACAGATGGGCACTAATAGATAACACTGATGGGCACTAATAGACGGCACTGATGGGCAGCACTGATGAGGAGGTACTGACATTACTGATGGGCACTGATTGGCATCTGTGAAGGGCACTGACAGACATTACTGATGGGCACTGATTGTCATTTTGGTGGGCACTGATTGGGATTTTGGTGGGCACTGATTGGGATTTTGGTGGGCACTGATTGCCATTGTGGTGTGCACCTTTGATGGGGGCTGTGCTGATGATCAATGCGCACACCCCCCCTGACAAGAGAGTCACCTATTGGCTCTCCCTGTCAGCACGAACCGAGGAAAGCCGATTACTGGCACTTCCTGGTTACTGCTGTGATCAGCTGTGATTGGTCAAAGCTGATCACGTGGTAAAGAGCTATGTCATAAGCTCTTTATCACGATTGGAGATGTGGTGTGTCAGAGTGACACACCACCGATCGCCGCTCTGCGTGCCCCCGGGAGCACGCAGAAGCGGCTTATCCTGCTGGACAGTATACAATGTCCAGTCAGGATAACAGAGCTGCATTGCAGACATCAATCCACAATGGGGCGGGTGGGAAGTGGTTAATTAAAATAAAAAGATGTCATACTTATCTGCTAGTGGAAAAAATTTTTTATCCTAATGCATGGAATGCATTAGGGAAAAAAAACCTTTAGAGTTTAGAACCTTTTAGGAGTTTTTAAGGTGACATAGAAGTGTAAATTTATCCAAGAGCAGGATCATTTTAAATTTACTAGAGACAAAGAGTGCAGACTGGGATTTTAGTACCCTGGAAGAAAAGTTTGTTAAACCCCATAGGGGTTCCTGTGAACATAGCATGTATCCTCATCTAAATCTGTGCAGGGGGTGCTGATCTGTGTTGATGGATAACTATCCCTGCCCACAAGTCTAGCTATTTGACAACACTGATCAGTGGAGCTGGGTTTCTGTGTGACAGCTCAAGAGGAGTAGGGGAGTGGTAGACAGAGCACATAGAGTCCTCACAGCCCCAATCCCCTCCTCCTAAGCTGACAGAAGGAACATCACTATGCTAGGCAGTTCTGTCTCCTAGTTTCTCAGGTTTAGTTTATACGGAGTCTTGACCTGCAGCCTGCTATTCAAGGCAATAGAGAGCGTTGTAAATGATTGAAGATGTACAACACATGTTGACAACAGCACACGCCAGGTACTAAACTAGACTGTCTTGGGTAGGTCTAGTAGCCAGTGTTTGCTATTGTCAGCTTGTGTTTTTATAAATCACGGCTCTTTACTACAATTGCTATCATTTATCACTCTCTCTGTTCCCCTGAATAACAAGCTGCAGTGTAAACTGTAGAGGAGAAGTGAGGAGACATGGACTGCAGAATGGAGAATGGGAAGGGCTCAGTGCTGACTGTAACCTCCCTCCATGGAAACATTCATGTTTTTAGGATTCAAGAGGGGTGGAGTTACAGTTAACAGTGACACTGAAACAAAGCATTTTTTTTATTTAATTTCCACTGCTAAGATTATATTGGACAAGTGTATGTGTACAAGCACCCATGGAAGGCTAAACTAGCATTTATTTATTCTAGTGATAGATCTTCTTTAAGCTACTGCAGAGGATACATCAGTGTAAAACTGCCTAATAGCAGGACAGTTTTGGTCAGGGATGATAGGCAAAAATGGTGTAATGTTTCTTTGCTATGAGGGTCTCCCCATATTGAGGGCATGTGGCCTAGTATGGTTCAGGAGAAAAAGGGCACACACCTGTTTCCCCTTTCCTGGCTTGCCAGGTGTTATGCATGGATAAAGGTCTGATATGAAAATTAGGGGTTTCCCTTGAGATCCATACCAGACTCTCATCAAGGATAAGGATCTGGTATTTTGTAATTTTTTTTTTGGGGGGGGTCGTCAAAAATCTTGACAAAAATAAAAAACTGGTTATATGAAATTAATATGAACCGCACTCCCAAATATAATGAATAAAAGCAAAATAGCTGACATATATAATCACAGTGAAGTGAAAAGCATAACATGACATAACAATACCACCAAAGTGATGTGAATAGTGTCACTAAAATATATACAAATTATATAAGAGTTACAGTAATTATGATAATCCATAAAGTAAACAAAGTCCAAATGGGATCTAGTTAGAGAGAAATGTTCATCCCCCAGAAGTGAAGACAAAGTGATATCCTTTTCACCAACATATAGATGTACAGCACACTGAACAGACTCTGTTGACCCCTATTACAGGGAGTCAAAAACAGCAATGAGGTATTTCTTAAATTCACAGGCTGGTCACCACACACCCGAATCCAGATTGCTGCTAGCATTCACCCAAATATCCTGGTAAGGAGATTCTCTAAAAATGCATAGCATGGCGCTCCAGCGCCCTAATAAAACTCATTATAGGTTTACAGTAGGGATGAGCTTCGAGTTCGAGTCAAACTCATGTTCGACTCGAACATCGGCTGTTCGCCAGTTCGCCGAACAGCGAACAATTTGGGGTGTTCGCGGCAAATTCGAAAGCCGCAGAACACCCTTTAAAAGTCTATGGGAGAAATCAAAAGTGCTAATTTTAAAGGCTTATATGCATGGTATTGTCATAAAAAGTGTTTGGGGACCTGGGTCCTGCACCAGGGGACATGTATCAATGCAAAAAGAAGTTTTAAAAACAGCCGTTTTTTTCAGGAGCACCCGCCCCCCTCTGAAAACACGAAGGATGTCCCGTGAATTCCCTGTGCATCAGAGGAGGGCGGGTTCACCGGGTGGCCCCACCCTCCGTTATATAAGAAATGTCAGAAGAAGCGAAGCGTCACACAGCTGAAGACTCCCACTGAGGCGGATCGTGCGGACGGAGTGGAGAAGAAGCCTAGAGGAAGATGCGGGATGAGAAGAGCAGAGGAAAAAGAAGATGGAGAAGAAGAAGATGAAGAAGAAGATGGAGGAAGAAGAAGAACACCGAAAGAACACCAGAAGAAAGGAGATGGAAGAAGAAGCCAAAAGAAGAAGAAATTAATAAAGGACTTGTCAAAAACAGTCTCTTGTGTTTTCTAAACTTTTTGACACTTTTTTGTGAAATGGTAGGGGTACATTTGTACCCCATTACCAATTCACACAGGGGGGGTGGGATCTGGCGGTCCCCTTGTTAAAGGGGGCTTCCAGATTCCAATAAGCCCCCCGCCCGTAGACCCCCACAACCACCGGCCAAGGGTTGTGGGGATGAGGCCCTTGTCCCCATCAACATGGGGACAAGGTGCTTTGGGGGGCTACCTCAAAGCACCCTCCCAATGTTGAGGGCATGTGGCCTGGTACAGTTCAGGGGGGTGCTCTCTCGTCCCCCCCTATTTTCCTGTGGCCTGCCAGGTTGCGTGCTTGGATAAGGGTCTGGTATGGATTTTTGGGGGGACCCCACGCCATTTTTTTTTATTTTGGCACGGGGTTCCCCTTAATATCCATACCAGACCTGAAGGTCTTTTGGAATTTAGGGGGACCCCCCACACATTTTTTTATTTTGGTTCGGGGTTCCCCTGTGGGGAAATCCCATGCAGTTTTTATTAATAAACTTTTATGTGTCGGACCAACAATTCATTATAGTCGTGAGTAGTTTTAAATGACTTTTTTTCCTTTGAAATGTCATTTTGCTGTCAGACTGTTCTAAACACGGGAAACATGCACCCCTTTACAGGCATACTATAGACACCCCCAGGTACAAAATTTAAAGGAATATTACACTTTTATTGTTTCACTTTAAGCATTATTAAAATCACTGCTCCCAAAAAAATGGCCATTTTTAAAAATTCTTTTTGCATGTCCCCTGGGGCAGGACCCAGGTCCCCAAACACTTTTTATGACAACAACTTGCATATAAGCCTTTAAAATTAGCAATTTTTTTTTTTATTTAATATTTTTTATTGAATTTTCACAGATATACAAAGCTCAGTACAATGTGTATTGATACAGAAAAGTGTTATCCATAGTAGACATTTATCTCAAAAAATGAGCAACACGGTATCATTGAGAAATTATTAATGAACAGAACTGAAGAATATTTTTAATACCACATTTTGGTTATTAGCATTTCTTTTCATTCGATTTGAGAAGTTTCGGAATACGGTGAAAACACTTATAGTTGTTAGCCAGGATTGTCATGTAAACCGTGCAGAATAAGATAACATTGATCTTGTGACTAACCATGTGAGGTTGTACTTCACTTATCACAGTAAAAGTAAAGTAATAAGGGGTAGGTGCAATATTCATTGTTAATGCCAACCATAGTAGTTCAACCCTCTCCCCTGGGCACCCCTAATGGGTACTATCTGTGCCCAGTGAGAGTGTATACATTAGTGTAATTGTATGGCATGTCGGCTCTAGATGTAGGATATGGTGGGGTACCTCTCTTGCCAAGAACTATTGCGAGCTTTACGTGTTTGGGATCTGTACTTTGCCGGGAAGTTGCGAATGGAAGAGAGGGGAATGAGGGGAAGACGGAGGTTTAGGATGGGGCATATATTCATACAGTTATATGATCATTCTACCTTCAGAGTCCAAGATGGAAGGATTGTCCTGTGTTTGCTTCAGTTGTGATTCCTTAAAATTATTCCAACAGGCCCAAGTTTCTCTAAATTTAGATGTTGTGTCAGAAGTTTGATGTATGAGATTTTCTATCTCGGCCACTCTGTCCACTCTCCGAATCCATTCTGTGATTGAGGGAGGGGACGTTCTTCTCCAATGAACGGGGATGCACAAGTTTGCTGCATTTATGAGATGGAGAACTAACAACTTCTTGTATAAACGTTGAGGAATGGATGTGTGATGAAGTAGAAATTGTGCCGGGGTAAAGTCTGGGGTATATGTTGTAATTTGAGTGATTAAGCAATGTATATCAGCCCAATAGGGTTGAATGAGGGGACATTCCCACCAAATGTGGAGGAGTGTGCCTCTAGCTGCATTACATCTCCAGCATTTAGGGGATATGTTTGGTATAAATTTGTTAATTTTGTCGGGAGTCCTATACCATTTTGTGTATATTTTGAATTTGCACTCCTGTATCGCTACATTGATTGAACCTTTATGGATGTGATTGTGTACATTTCTCCACTCGTCCGGAGTAAAGACTTGGTTCAATTCCGTTTCCCATTGTTTTAGTAATTTATCCCCTTTGATGTCATATGATGAGTAAAAGAGTGCATGAATGGTTGAGATGAGGTGTCTTTGGGGTTCATGACTGTTGCATAGGCGTTCGAAGGGTGAGAGTTCCCTATGTAAATTTGCGGTGGGTTGGAGGCCATGGATAAAGTGACGGATCTGAAGGTATTTGTAGAAAGGAATGTTATATTCTGGGAATTTGTTATTCATAGCCTGGTGTGTCAGGAGGGATCCTTGTAGGAACATGTGTTGTGCTGTGAGACGGGGTCTTTGTGGGTCATTTGTCGGGTGGAGTAGTGACACTCCCGGCTTAAAGTCCGGGTTATCTTCTATAGGGGTCATTGGTCCTGGTGTGGGTTGTAGCTTCAGTATTTTGCACGCCGCTTTAAAATTTAAGAGCATGGAGTTAATCAGGGGATTTAATGTGGCTGTTTTCGGGATATGTTTTGGGTTAATCCAAGGAAGCATTTTCAATATGTACCCACTCTTTTTCTTTGCTATGTACGTGCCAGTCAACAATTCTGGCTAGGTGGCAAACCCGGTAATATGTTTGTAAGTCCAGAACCTGTAATCCTCCTTGTATTTTGGGGATCGTCAGTCTGTGCCAGTTCAATCTGGGCTGTTTGGAGAGCCAGATGAACTTCCTACAGATCTTTTTGTAAGTAGCGAAGAAAGAGAGTGGGAGCAGTATCGGGATGGTTTGGAGTAGGTATAGTAACCTAGGTAATACGTTCATTTTTAAAATAGCTATCCTCCCGAACCACGAAAATGGATCAGCTTGCCATTTCTGCAGGTCAGTCTGGATGGTTTGTAAAAAGGGTAGGAAGTTTAGCCGGAATAAATGTGTTAATTTGGTTGGGATTTTGATGCCTAGGTACGTTATGGCCTGTGATTCCCAACCAAACGGGAAGTTTTGTTTGCATTGTGTAACTGTCTCATTAGGTAGCGATACATTAAGGGCTTTGGATTTAGAAAAATGTATTTGTAAGTTTGAAAGGGTTTTGAAGAGTGCGAAGTCTCTAAGAAGGTTCGGGATGGTAGTGATCGGTTCCTTAAGAAAGAGTAAGATGTCGTCTGCGTATGCCGCTACTTTGTATTGTTTTTGGTTAATTGCAATGCCTTTGATATCTGGGTTCTCTCTAATTCTGCGTAGCATGGGTTCCATAGTCAGGATAAAGATCAGGGGGGATAGAGGACATCCCTGTCTAGTTCCGTTGGACACAGAGAAGGCGTCCGACAAGCCACCATTTACTCTTACTTTGGCTGTTGGAGAGAAATAGAGAGTCAAAATCATTTTGATTAATCGTGTCGGAAGGCCTATTGAGTGCAGGGTTGCTTCCATAAAGTCCCAAGCCACCCTGTCGAACGCCTTCTCCGCGTCCAACGACAGAAAGAAGCCCTGAGTAGCATTGGAGGTTAACCAATAGTGTATGTTTAAAGCTTTAGAAGTGTTGTCTTTAGCTTCTCTACCAGGGACAAAACCTACTTGGTCAGTGGCAATTAAATTAGGAATCAGGGGTAAAAGACGGTTGGCTATGGCTTTGGCATATAATTTTACGTCTACATTTAGTAGAGAAATGGGGCAGTAATTAGAGACCATCTTGTTATCTTTTCCTGGTTTGGGGATGAGAGTAATATGTGCTTCTAATATGTCCTTGGAAGCTGTACTAGTGGGCGTAAGGTTGTTAAACGCCTTGACAAGGTGAGGTGTTAGCAGTTCAGGGAAGGCTTTGTAGTAACCGACTGGTAGTCCATCCGGACCGGGGCTTTTGCCCTGTTTCATATGTTTTAAAGCCAGTGTTATCTCTTCCGTTGTCAGGGGTGTATCTAGAGATGCCGCCTCTTCAGCCTTGAGGGGTGAGGGAGAGTATTGGGATAGGAAATTTTGAATTGCAGTATTCCTATCTGTTAGGGTAGGAGAGGTCTGGTGGGTGTGAAGATTGTATAGGTCTGTGAAGTAGCGTACAAATTGTTTCGCTATGTCTTCTGACGCGACTATTGTTTTACCCGAGGGGTCTACAATTGAGTGAATAGTGTGGGCAGCCTTTTTAGCCTGTAATGCTCTGGCTAGCATCTTTCCTGACTTGTTACCAAACTCATAGAAGCATTTTTTTGTCAGCATATATTTGCGTTTAACGTTTTTGTGTAATTCATCTAAGAGGTCGTTTCTCCATGGCGTCAGTTCAGCCAAGGTGTCTGAGGCCAGAGATGCTTTGTGTTTCCGTTCCAGTTGTGATATGCGGTTAGTCAGTACCTCCAGTCTCGCTTTCCTTTGTCTGTTTCTATGGGCGGCCTGGGACAAGAACGTTCCTCTTATAACACATTTATGTGCAGCCCATACTACCTCTGGAGAGGATTCGCTCTGTCCGTTTTCAGTGAAATAGTTATTCAGTTGTTGGGAAATTTCAGTGTCTGTCAGTAGCGAGGTATCTAAGCGCCAGATGGGAGAGTGTTTTCTTATGTTGGGAATGTGTAGGGTCATAGTGATAGGGTTGTGGTCTGAGAGTATCATCGGGTCAATAGTGGACGTCTGAAGCATTGGCAGGTCATTTTGAGAGATAAAGAAGTAATCTATTTGTGAGTATTTGGAGTGCGGCGGAGAGAAAAAGGTAAAGTCTTTGCCATTTGGGTTAAGTGTGCGCCATGTGTCGTGTAATAATAAGTCTCTGAGTTGTGTTTTGATAGCGCGTAGTGCCCTATAAGTAGAGGATGAGGCCTCATTTGATGTATCGAGAGGAGGATTGAGAGGACTATTGAAATCACCGCCTACTATAAGAGTGCCTGCGCTAAAAGTCGGAAGAAGTTGCAGTGTGTTGCGAAAGAAGGTCACCTGATGTGTGTTTGGCGCGTATAGATTGGCGATGGTGAATGTTTGTTTGTGGATAGAGCCTTTGATGAAAAGGAATCTACCCTGACGGTCTTGTTTTACATCAGTTACGATCATTGGGCAGTGCTTTGATACAAGGATGCATACACCTTTCGATTTGGCTTCAGTATTGGATGCATGGTATATAGTTGGAAAGTGTTTGTTCTGTAGTTTGGGGATTGCATCTGCTCTAAAGTGTGTCTCTTGGATAAGTGCAATGTGGGTTTTGGTTTTTTGTAATGAAGCAAGCAAGAGAGAACGTTTTTCAGGTGTGTTTAGGCCGCGGATGTTCATTGAGCGTAGGTTAAGAGCTGAGTATGTTGAAGTCTTTGTATTAGATAAGTTAGTGGGATCCATGACCTCCGTCAGGGTCGGGGGAAGGTAACGTATCAGGTGAAGAAGTTCTGGGAAAGTGCGCTAAGTGTGTATGACGGTGGCTTATGGTAAGGTGTGTAGCGTTCACGTAGTAGACCGATGAGGTAGCAGTGATATTAATCAATCCTGCTGTATCGTTACTAACGGAAAATTGGTAAGATACAGCGCAATGACAGTCCATAATCCGAGAAGCCCGGGTTGTTACACTGCACTGCAGCTGTGTGGGGGTTGGTGAAGACTTGACACGAGTTAGTTTGTGGTGTGGAGAAGTAATGAAACCTGTGTGTCCTACTATCCTGCGACTATTGATCTCTGATTAAGGTGGTGTGCGCAAGTTTATAATTTATAATTTCTCAGCGAGGAGGATAATGTAGTGAGTGTTGGGGTATGACATGGCAGGGCAGGTCGTGAGCCCATACGAATAGAGTGTCGAAGTGAAGGCCACTTTACTGAAAATAAGCTTATATGTAAAGTGACCGAATATGCATGAACTGTATGCCTGAGGTCCAGCCACCAAGCCACACTTTATAGAGAAGTATTCTCGGCTCTCCGAAAACCTCACCGCTTCCCCCTGGAGGCGCAGTAGAGAATCCAGAGTGCAAAGCGAGAAAACAGTACGTTCTAGGTTGCATAGTTAGAAGGAGATCTATCAGATTAAACATCAGATCATACAGTCATGAAATTATTTGTTTAGTTATGCATGAACTTGAACCATGAAAACCATATATTTGCAAAATATGAACCAATGCGTATATATAACAACACTGAGTATCTGGACAAGCATAGCAGTTTTACAGTTATGTATATAGAAAGGGTGAGTCATTGATGCTTAACCCAGCGAAACTACAACTGGGAAGCCAAGTATTGGCTGCAGGCTGCAGAAGGAAAATACCTGAGCGGGATGAAGAAATGGCTGTATTATACCTCCCGTAGTTATTCGTGGATTCTGAGACAGCCGGAGTCTATATGTTCCTGCAGGTATTGGTCTCGGGTTCTTTGTCAGTCTCGTCTGCGATTCCTTGTTCTGAAGAATGAGTGCGCTCTTCTCGTAGTCATTCCATTGCAAGAGACGTAGGCGAGCCTCCGGTCCCCGTAGGGATGAGTGCGCGATGTGTATATGCAAGGGTCCACGGAAGATTCTCCGGGGATCACTTAACCTGGGGGAGGCCGATCGAGATGTGTTACCGCTTGGCATCCTGTGCCGACAAGTATCCGACTACAACCGTGAGTTCCGTACTATCGGAGCGATCCCTGAAGGAGTCTTCTGTTGGGCTGGAGGGCGTTATTTGATGACGTTGGAGTACATTCTTTACTTGCTGTTTCCGGCGCACCGATAGTATCAGAATGTGGAATGCCGGAAGCAGGCTGCGTTGTTGTGGAGATCAATTACTTGTATCCAGGGAGCTGTCGCCTTGCATTCTGGGGATTGTAGTATACTCGGCAATCTTCTGGAATCCATGTATAGGAAGGTGATAACTGTCTGCAAGCATCCTGTAGATGTAATTTACAACAGCTATTTCACAGTCTGTGTTTGCTGCTTGGAGGTGGTCAGGCGAAATCTTCAGCGTGTATAAACAGTTGAAACAGAAACATAACTGAAATAAAAGTAACTTTATCCGGGACAGTAGGTTTGAAAGTCTGACCTGGCAAAAACAGAGATACCGTATCCCGAAAATCACTAACGCGTGCGGTTAGTGTTAGCCTTCCCGCCTGGCCCTCCTTGAGTTGGGAGAGTGCGGACTGTGGTTGCGGCGGTTAGTGCGGTGTCCGCCATGAGGCGGTGTGATGGACGGGGATCATCTCCTCCTTTGGCTTGTATGAGAAGCCTCCATGGGTTCTTCAGGTGGGTGTTCTCTGCGCACTGCGGAGCGGCGGCATTCCGCATACCAGTTGGGTACTTCTATCCTCAGGATGTGCAGGGTGTCACAGAAGAGAGGTAGATCTTCAGGTACTCTGAGAAAAGCCGTCCGGCCTTGTGAGGTAGCGGCTAAACAAAAAGGGAATTTCCATTTGTAGGTAATACTTTTAGCGCGCAGAGTGTCCAGCAGGGGTTTCAGGTCCCTACGGTGTTGAAGGGTTATGCCTGATAGGTCTTGATAGATTTGGACAGTTTTTCCTTCATGCACTATTTGTGGGACAGCTCTGGCTTGTTTGAGTATTTCTTCCTTGATCCGAAAATCTGTGAGACAGCAGATGATATCCCTCGGTGGATCTGTGTCTTTGCCTTTAGGTTGCAGTGCCCTATGGATCCTTTCTAATTTAATAGGTGTCTAGAGTGGTCTGTGGAGAAGACCATTAAACAGGCTTATGGCAGAATGCTCAACCTGTTCACCTTCTATTGATTCGGGCAGTCCTCTGATCCGCAGATTGTGGCGTCTGCCACGGTTGTCGAGGTCCTCAAGGTGTCTTTGCATGTCTCTCATCTGGAGCGTGTGAGTGTCGACATGCATAGTAGTTTTGCGCAGTTGTAGGTCCTGACAATCTGCCATTTTTTCAGCCGCCTGCACTCTGTCAGAGAGGGCGCGGATGTCGATACGGAGCTCTGAGATCGCTGCTGACAGGGTATCTTTGATGTCTGTGGCTATCATCCGCAGGTCTTGGATGTTTAGTTGAGGTGGTGTCCGGTCCTCAGTTCCGTTTGCCTAGGCGAGCGGAAGATTGTGTGTTGGAGCTCCCGTTTGTGAGGAAGGTGCGGCCTCTGAGTTGCTGAGGCGGGAAGGCGCCATGTTGCCCCTAAAAGGAAAAACTTGCGCTGCGCTTAGGTATGTGTTATTGTGTGTGTTCACCCTAATGGTGCCATGTACATTCAATCACAAGTATATAAATGACGCAAAACTGTAATCAATTTTGCATGTGCAAATCAATACACCAAAGAAGTGCAATAAAGTACAAAATATGATAAATTCAAAGTGCAATGTGCAAATGATAAAAAACTAAATGAACTCTGCATATATAAATAAATAAATACAATAAACATTAATTGATGATACTCAATAAAAATAGAGATGTGCACTACACATAACACATGCAAACTCCAATAGGATCATGTAAGTGATAAGTGATAAAAAATATATACATATAACCATATAAGTGATATGTGATATTTGAGACAACAAATTGTCCTTATTGTTGAAAAATCCTCCAGTGTAACATCACACAGCAATGTGCAGTGGAAAAGTTCCAAAAATAACAGTGATGCACGAAGTGTTTCACAGAAAAAAATCCAATTGCTGTATCAAAGTGCCCAGATCATGCCGTGATGTGCCTCGGTGACCCCCAAAGTGGTTGCGCTCACCTTAGAGCGTGTGACACAGTGTTCAGCTGCGTCAATACACGCTATGGAGCCACCCCTGGGCTCAGTAATAGATTACAGCTGATCTCCCAATAGACTCTCTATGGCTCCACAGGCATCATACCTGCTCATGTCTCCAGCAGCTCCTGCCAATCCCCGCTAAGGCTGGTTGGCGGCGTTAAGTGACCGCAACATAGAGAGAGCACCAGTGCCCGCCTGATTCTGTCACAGACTCGGAATATGAAGGCACAGATCAGGCGTTGGGATCTGGAAAGCTTTTCTAAGATTTTGTATGGGGAAGAAGTAAAAAACCGGAACAGCGTTTGTCAGAGCTCCTTCCATGTTGCCCCTGCCTGTCCGGAACATTTCTGGGATATTGTGTCCAGCGTTGCCCGGTTGCACTCTGGGTGAGCGGGACCGAGAGGTCGAGGTGTTCCGGGACGCAGTCCCCATGTTTTGGCTGAGTAAAGGGCGTTAAGACCACCGATAGATAGGTAGCAGGTCTTGGATAGCAGGAGCTACTGGTTTAAGCAGCCATCTTCAAGCCAGGTCCAAAATTAGCACTTTTGATTATTCATGTTCATGTCCCATAGACTTTAACGGTGTTCGCGTGTTTGAACAAATTTTTTGCCTGTTTGCAAGTTCTGCTGCGAACCGAACCAGGGGGTGTTTGGCTCATCCCTAGTTTACAGATGAGAGGGGAGAGAGAAGAGAGCTTTCATGGTGTAGTATTTATGACCTTTATTTAAAAACCAACAATATTTCATTTACATTTGAGTAGAGATAAATCCAGCATTAAAAACAACAGAAACGACAGTTTGCATTCCACCTTCTCTCCAACTATCGGAAGTGATGTATCCCAGAGGTTCCACCCTACGCTTTTTGTCATCATCAGGGATGTTGGTGGAAAGGATATCACTTTGTTTTTATTTCTGGTGGATAAATATGTCACTCTAACTAGATCCCATTTGGACTTGTTTGCTTTATGGATTATCACAATTAACTTTTATATAATTTTAACACTGTGTGAATAATTATTAGGCAAGTGAGTATTTTGACCAAATCATCATTTTTATGCATATTGTCCAACTCCAAGCTGTATAAATGTAAATGCTTATTGGATTTAGGCATATCAGGTAATGTGTGTAACGAGCCCCTTGCTCGCTCGGTTCCACTCTCCCGACACTCCTCTGCAGCTATTGAATCAGATTGCAACGTCTGATGGTTCAGTCATCCGATGCTCCGGGACTAGAACTACAGCTCTGTGCCATTCTAGTCCAGTTGTGATAGCTCAGAACAAACACCAGGCAGGCTGTATGTAAGTTCAAACAGGAATCTATCTTTATTGACAAAATACAGGCTTTTATACACTCAAAGTGGAGGTGCAGACCTCCTGCTCATATTACTCTAACAATACAGCTGTAACCTAATTAACCTAATTAACATGAGCTAATTAACTAATCCCTTTAGACAGCCTAGATGATTCAGACATGACCGTTAGGCCAGACTGGCCGTCTTGTAGTTCAGAAAATCCAATCAACATTATCACAATCAACATAGACTCTTCTTCACACAATAGCAGAGTTAATTAACATAAATAACAATGGGGATCTAATGACTCTTAGATCCCATAGTAGACTTTTTTACAATATACATTTTAGCAGACAATAGACAGACAGGTGTTGGAATTTACATCAGTATCTGTCCCAGCATTATGAATCAGCCACTATTCCAATATGGCAAATCCAGGGTCCCCAGATTCTGTGTGTCCTGGGGGACCAGGACCCGAATCCACAGTAATACCACCTCAAGAGTCCCCAGGCATACAGCTCACAAAGAGCACCGTTCCCCCAAATGCAAGGGCCCCCGATCGATCGGCAAGAGGCTAGCATACAGTCCCCTCCAAAAGTCTCTTTCCCGGCTAGGTCTGTCGCATTTCTTCCTTTTCGGCAGGAGACTAACACAGGAGGAGACCCCAGACGGGTTGACTCCGAAATTAGTCAGTAGTTCCAGTCCTCTACTGCCTGTACCCACACAGTACCCCAAACAAATCGTTCCAAGCAAAGTATTACTCACCCAGCCAACCTCTGCCTCTCTCAGAGAACATATCTGCCACTGGGGAGAGGCCTGGACTGGCCCTTCTCCCTGGAGTCCTTTCTGCCGCTGGAGAGAAGACAGGGTGTCTGGGCTCACTACGTCATGCTGTTGTGGATCTGGGCCGACTGCCCAGCATCCCTGGGGTATACAGGTGGAGACTGAAGTCCCATCCACCTTCACAGGACATCCTTCCTCTGTTAGTTGAGGGCAGAGTCCAGCAGTACTCGGCCCTGTTGCCAGCCCTTCTGCTGGAAACCCCACACCATCTGCTCTGCTAACTGTTGGGGAGGGATGACGAACACCTCCTCTCCCTTCTCCCCCTGTATCCTGACCTGCTGCTGGGACGTGACCACCTCCTTCTCACCCTGAGCCTCCGGAACCACCGCAGGTGTAGGGCAGAGATCTTGGACCCTCTGTCCGGTTGCCAGCGCTTCAGCTGGGGAAGTTCCTTGTGACTTCACAGATACTTCTGTTGGTGCTGGGCAGAGTATAGTGAAGTTTGGCCCTAATAACAGATCTTCTTCTGCTGGAGGCTCACCGGGTTGTTTTTCCTCAGCAGAAAAGTCTATTAAATCCCCTGTGTCTGCAACTGGTGTCTGGGGATAAAGGCTCACCATCTCCTGTCCTTGGAACCCAGAAGATGCTATCAGTGCTGGGCAGAGGTTAGCAGAGCTCTGCCCTGTTGTCAGCACTTCAGGTTTGGGGATGGCAATCTTCAGATTTTCCACTGCCGATTCTCTGGCATTCTGCTGGACAGGCACATTCCTCCATCCAAGATCATCCAATTCAGAAACAGGTTCATCAAGGTCAGTCAGCACTTGCTGCATCCGCCATAAGACCTCCGCCTCCATAGCTGCGGGTGCAGGTTGGCAAAGCACACCGTTACTCTGCCACATTGTCAACTCTTCAGCCAGGATTTCCGAGTTGTCAACTGGTATTTCCTGATAGTCCCAGGCAAAGGGAGCACCACCCTGCTGCTGAGCAGAGTCTAACAACTGTTTGTAGGCGATCTCCAACTCCCATTCCTGAACGGCCAGAAACTCCAAATCTTCCAGTGCCCAGTGCACTTCTGAGACATTCAGTCTCAGCTCTCTGTGCTCCATTATTTCCTCCAAACGCCCCTCCCGATCACTTCCAAAGTCAGGGTCCCTGGACAGCCTCCAGTATAACAATCCCAGGCCATCGTAGTCAAAGCCTTCCGTGGGGCTGTCATCCGCTGTCCATGGGCACACTTGGGCTACATACCACTGGAGGGCTCTGTAGCTCTCGTCCAACTGCATTTCTGCCTGGATAAGCCTGCTTAACTCGGTTGTCCACTCCTGGTTTGGCTGTTCCCCCAAAAACAGCATCCGCACTTCATACTGCGACCAGTACCTCACATGGATAGAGGGGAGAACTTTTCCCTGGTGCCGCTGCTTACGGGCTAGCGCTTCCTTCCAGAGCTCACAGTGGACAGAATCAAACCATCCTAGCAGGACCTGCTCTGATACTGGTCCTCTGTGCTGTATCTCCTCTCGCAACCTCCTTCTGAATTCCTCATCCATGGTGGCTGGTATTTCTCCTCTCCTGCTATCCTGCTACCTTGGATCCAGGTGATGGTTTGGATGTGTTCACGGCAAGGAAGCATGAGCCCACCATTCCCTCCACGGCTTTCAAGTAAGTCTTTCAGCGTGGCTCTCCTGCAGGCTGGTTTGGAGTGTCCCAGTAACTGGAGAGCAAATCCCATGGCTGGCAACCACTGTAACAAGCCCCTTGCTCGCTCGGTTCCACTCTCCCGACACTCCTCTGTAGCTATTGAATCAGATTGCAACGTCTGATGGTTCAGTCATCCGATGCTCCGGGACTAGAACTACAGCTCTGTGCCGTTCTAGTCCAGTTGTGATAGCTCAGAACAAACACCAGGCAGGCTGTATGTAAGTTCAAACAGGAATCTATCTTTATTGACAAAATACAGGCTTTTATACACTCAAAGTGGAGGTGCAGACCTCCTGCTCATATTACTCTAACAATACAGCTGTAACCTAATTAACCTAATTAACATGAGCTAATTAACTAATCCCTTTAGACAGCCTAGATGACTCAGACATGACCGTTAGGCCAGACTGGCCGTCTTGTAGTTCAGAAAATCCAATCAACATTATCACAATCAACATAGACTCTTCTTCACACAATAGCAGAATTAATTGACACAAATAACAATGGGGATCTAATGACTCTTAGATCCCATAGTAGACTTATTTACAATACATATTTTAGCAGACAATAGACAGACAGGTGTTGGAATTTACATCAGCATCTCCTAACAGTATCTGTCCCAGCATTATGAATCAGCCACTATTCCAATATGGCAAATCCAGGGTCCCCAGAGTCTGTGTGTCCTGGGGGACCAGGACCCGAATCCACAGTAATACCACCTCAAGAGTCCCCAGGCATACAGCTCACAAAGAGCACCGTTCCCCCAAATGCAAGGGCCCCCGATCGATCGGCAAGAGGCTAGCATACAGTCCCCTCCAAAAGTCTCTTTCCCGGCTAGGTCTGTCACAATGTGTATACGTGTAATGAGGGAGGGTGTGGCCTAAGAAGATCAACACCCTATATTATGGTGTGCATAATTATTAGGCAGCTTCTTTTCCTCAGGAAAAATGGGTCAATAAAGAGATTTACCTGTCTCTGAAAAGTCAAAAATGTTAAAAAGTTTTTCAGAGGGATGCAGCACTCTTGAAATTGCTAAGATATTGGTGCGTGATCACAGAACCATCAAAGGTTTTGTTGCAAACAGTAAACAGGGTGGCAAGAAATGTGTTGAGAAAAAAATGCAAATTAACTGCCAAAGATTTGAGAAGAATCAAACGTGAAGCTACCAGGAACCCATTGTCCACCAGTGTTGTCATATTCCAGAACTGCAACCTACCTGATAGTCCATTGTGTTCAGTGCTCAGAGACATGGCCAAGGTAAGGATGGCTGAAAACTGGACCACCACTGAACAAGACACGTAAGTTGAAACATCAAGACTAGGCCAAGAAATATCTGAAGACAGATTTTCAAAGATTTAATGAACTGATGAGATAAGAGTGACTCTTGATGGACCAGATGGATGGGCCTGTGGCTGGATCATTAACAGGCACAAAGTTCCACTTCGACTCAGACACCAGCAAGGTGGAAGCGGGGTACTGGTATGGGCTGGTATCATTAAAGATATTTTCAGAAGACACTTTCTTCAAGCAGTGGTACAGGAAAAAGTCTGAATCTTTAAAGAAGAGCATATTTATGTAGGACAATGCTCCATTGCATGCATGGCTAGCCAGTAAAGGACTTAAAGATGAAAGGATAATGACATGGCCCCTTTCGGCCCCCTTCCTCACCTAACCTAAACCCTATTTAGAACTCATGGGTACTTCTTAAATGGGAGATTTACAGTGAAGGAAAACAGTACATCTCTCCCTGAACAGTGTCTGGGAGACTGTGGTTGCTGCTGCTGTACAAAAAGTTGATCGTCAACAGATCAAGAAACTGACAAACTCCATTAATGGAAGACTTATGACTGTTATTGAAAAGAAGGGTGGCTATATTGGTTACTGATTTTTTGGGGGAAATGTTTGAAATGTTTATTTTCACTCACTTTTACTTTCTTAAATATTCAGGTTTGAGGTTTATTAACATTTTGGATTGACAGAGAGCGCTGCAGTTGTTCAATAATGAAATTAATCTTCAAAAATACAATTTGCCTAATAATCGTGCACACATTGTATATATTTTAATGACACTATTTACATCACTTTGGTGGTATTTTTTATGTAATTTTTATGTTTTTTAATTAACTGTGATTATATGTCAGCTATTTTGCTTTTATACACTATATTTGGGAGCATGGTTCATATTAATTTAATTTAACAATTTTTAGGTTGCTGTTGCACCTTATAACACGCAGATCCTTTATTTGATATCTTATCACTTTTTCTAATGTGATTACAATTTATTTTTGACTATAAGTTACCATTTGTTTGGGTGTAGGTACCTTTTTAAGTTCTATATTTATTGCAAAAATAAAAAAAACTATTGAAAGGGACCACTGCCCCACTTACCCCGTCCACTGCCCTACTGATCCTATCCACTACTGATCCCATTCACTCCACTACTGACCACATCCACTGCCCTACTGACCAAGTCCACTTTCATACTGTCACTGTCCACTGCTCTACTGACTGACACCATTCACTGTCCTACTAACACCATCCACTGCTCTACTGACTGACACTGTTCACTGCTCTATTGAAACTGTCCACTGCTTTACTGACACTGTACACTACTCTATAACCACCATCCACTGCCTTAATGACACTATCCACTGCCCTACTGATGCAGTCTACTGCTCTACTGACTTAAGCTGTTCAATTTACCTACATAGCCAAATGATGGCTACAGCATGACCAGCTAGTTCTGGGAGGGTGACAATCTCCCAGACACATGCTTCCTGCACGCCCTCAGAAGTGTCAGTGATCACCGGGTCCTCAGGACCCAGTGCATCATGGATTGGGGTAAAGGGCCAATGACAGCAGCTGTTTTACCTTGTGATCGATCTGTCCAATGACTTGTCAGCAAACCGACGCCATGTCTGATTCAGCTCTCTCCTCACACAAATCGATATATCATGTGAGGAGAAGAGGGAGCCAGTGCAGCAGCGTGAGTGGGCTGGATCTGGAGCGCCCACAGCACTGATCAGTACTGATCAGTGCCTATCCATACCTCACCAGTGCTCATCTGTGCCCATCCGTGCACATCCATGCCTCATCCCTGCTCATCCATGCCTCAATCGTGCCCATCCATGCCATATCTGTGCCTGTACATGACTCATGCATGCCACATCAGTGCTCATCCATACCATATCTGTGCCCATCTATGCCTCATCCATGCTCATCTGTGCCACATCCATGCATATCCATGCTCATTCATGCCTCACCCATGCCACACCAGTGCTCATCCGTACCTCATCCATGCCACATCAGTGCTCAATAATGCCACTTCAGTGCTCATCTGTGCCACATCCATGCCACATTAGTGCTCATCTGTGCAACATCCATGCTCATCCGTTCCCATCCATGCCCATCCATGACTCATCCATGCCACATCAGCGCTTATCCATACCTCATCCATGCCACATTCGTGCTCATCCATGCCCATCTGTGCTCATCCATACCTCATCCGTGCTCATCCATGCCGCATCAGTGCTCATCCATGCTCATCCATGCCACATCAGTGCTCATCCGTGCTCACCCATGCCACATCCATGCCACAACAGTGCTCATCTGTGCAACATCCATGCCGTATCAGTGCTCATCCGTGCCAAATCAGTGCTCATACATGCCACATCTGTGCCACATCAGTGCTCATCAGTGCCACATACATGCCACATCAGTGCTCATCCATGCCACATCAGTGTTCATCCATGCCACCTACAATGTATCACGCACTCTGACATTGGCTCCATTACCTGGTCGGACCACACACCAGTGAGCATTACTATTGCTTTATCTACAGCTCACAACCCTGCCAGACTCTGGAGAGCCAATACCCACGTCTTACTAACATCGCCTTATGCCGATAAAATCCACCACCATTTAATGAACTTCTTTACCCACAATGCAGGAACAGTCCCTCATTTATCTACCCTCTGGTTGGCCCATAAAGCCTACATCATATTTATTTATTTCAGGTACTTCTATAGCGCTGTCAATTTATACAGCGCTTTTACATATACATTGCACATTCACATCAGTCCCTACCAAGGAGCTTACAACCTAAGGTCCCTAATACACATTCATACTGTCCTGGATCTGCCACCTAGGGGTTAAAATAGTTCAGACTGATTTCAGTGATTGGCAACAGGCTGCCTTATTTAAACACCTCAGCAGCACTGTGTCTTTGCTGTCTGATCTGTAGCTCATACCTGTTCCCGTGACTTCCTGTTCCTGTGATCTGATCTGTTTCCTTTGTTTGACCTGGCTTGTTTGACTACAATTGATCTCTGTTATCCTGACCCTGGCCTGCCTTGTAACCACACTCCGCTCTACACTGCTTGATATCCGGTTGCTGAACTTTGCCTGTATCCTGACCATTCTCTGCCTGTCATCTATATCTACATCTGATTGTCTGTTACCAAACCCGGCTTGTTTGACTACGTATTCAGTGTCTCCCCAGCCCTGCACCTACCAGCCTGCTTCCTGTTTCCTGTTGCACCAGCTGAACTGACAAGACCAAAGATGAACCAGGCACCCATACACCACCAGTCTCTTGCGGCCACTGTTGCAACACCAGTGGCCCTTGAGCCGGGGTTGTACGAGAAAGCCTTCCCACTGCACATCAGGCCCATCCGGCAGGTACATAACACATACATATACTAGGGCCAATTTAGACAGGATCAGATTAACCTACCAGCATGTCTTTAGAGTGTGGGAGAAAAACGCAGTACCCGTAGGATTCTCATGCAGCCACAGGGAGATCATGCAAACTCCAGGCAGATGGTGTCATGGTCGGGTTTTATACCAGTGACCCTTTTTGCTGCTAGGTGAAAGTGCTAACCACTACACCACTGTGCTGCCCACCTGCCCATTGGCTCCTGCAATATGAGTGTCATAAATCCCAGGAGTCAATGCGCCTCAGCTTGTAGCATTGAGTGCGCCACACTTTGCAGTTTGTGTGCATACGTGAGATCGGGAGGTGCATGGTGGGTAGCCAGCAGCACCGTATCCCGGATGAGATAACAGTGGGCTTCAGCTGCCCACATTGAAGATGGTAGCACACTTGGGGAGGACTGCAAAGTAAGTTTTTTAAAATAAATTACAAAACCTACATTTTCTAATAATGCCGATTAATGTAGGATTAAGTGCAAACAACATGGGGGTGTTTAAAAATAAAAACAAATGCTGGAACGCCGCTTTAAATTCACATATAACATTATGAAAAGATGTTGAGACAGTCTGGTGACAAAGTCTCTTTAAATATAATCTATTTATCTTTGATCACACTCTCTCAGCTGTACCAACTCAATTCAAAAAACAAAAAAAAAGCCAAAAAAAAAAGCATTGCTATATGTATTTTTGGGAGTGGCTGCTGCACTTAGGTGCTTTTTATTGGGTGCATTTTAGGCACTTTTTTACATTGGGATTAAGAATTTGGGAGGTTTTCAGAGTATATATATTGTTGGGTTGGTATTATAAAATGACATTTTTGCTTCCCCATCCCAACAAAAAACCTAAGAAAACACAAAAACAGAGAGAGGTGTGTCTTTTTATACTTCAGCCAAGCCGTATAAAGCACACACATATATATATACTACACACATACTTATCTAAAATTCTAAGTGGAATTCTTTTAACACTTTTATACTATATTACATTGCATTGTTCTTACTCGAAGTACAATTGCTTAATACATTCTAAAATACACTTTTCTTTTGACATTCACATACAAAACTTACAATTAGTGACAAAAAAAACAGTAAACAGCTCTTCGGACAACAGCCAAACCTGCAGGAGTTTCTTTTTCTTTTAAAACAATAAGGGTCAATAGAGGTTAGTGCAAAACCATTTCAGAGCTCAGAATAATATATTGTAGCAGGTAAATTAAAACAATCTCTAAAGCAGGAAGGTAATGTGAGCACTGTTCAGCACCGCAATGCATTGTGGTTGGTTCGGGGGGGGCGAACAAGCAGTCGAACGACCTGTTTGTTTGGCTATTCGCCGAACATCCAAACAGCGAAAGTTCGGCCCGACTTATGCTCAGGCCAAACCGTTCACCCATCCCTAGTGACTTAACAGAGAGAACTGGTTCACAAAGGCATTAAAAAGGCCATCTATGTTAAATTGGAAAATCATCCCAAAGCAGCAGTGGGGTCCTTTTTGTCTCACATACACATACAAATTTTACATTTCTACCCTGGCAACTTCACAGCAATTCATATCTTCAGCCATATGAATCGAATAAATGACACCTATGTAGACTTCCTGACATCAAGGGATGGGATTATGCAACTAGAACTGGGTGGTTTCACTATTTTAAAACGTTTCATTCTGTTCTTGAGCAAAGAACATTGGCTTTAGCACATTTCATGGTGATTGAGTTAAGGTACCTACGCTACTGCTGTGGATATAATTACCTGCGAGGTTATGTTCCTGACCATCATTAGAACTGAAAAGCTATGAAGGGGCTTGGATAAGCTACGAAACATCTTCAACAGGTCCAGCTGAATGTAACTAGCAGTAATGAGACCTGAATAATTGAGAACCTACAAAGATGTAATAAAAATTAAAACAAGGAGGGACCAACTAAAAAGGACAAAGATCTCAGATTTTTTGCATATACAAAACCTACTGCAGTAGGAGCTGGCTTATAGAAAATGTTTAAAAGTCCTGAGACTAGCAGGAAGAAGTATTATTGGTAATGGCCTTGTTTGCATAGTGTTCCATGTGCTGTGTACAATCTGACCTTTACTCATTCACACCCAGAACTGAGCCGATCATATGGCCGCTGGTATGCACAGGATGAAACCATGCAAAAACACTAATCCCAGTGCATTGCACTGTGTACTTTTATGTCATTTAAGTTCTATTTAACAGTGGCATTGCAATGTGGTGGTTTGCATCACAGTGGTGTGAACTGAAGCCATAAGAAACAAGGCAAATTGCATTGGGATTGTACTCAGGAAGGCTGCCTGGCGCAGCTCAAAACAAATAGTGTGAATCGTTCCCAAATGAATTGTTTCCCAAATGAATCAGTCCCAAATGAATGGTTTCTTGATATTCACATCCTGTTAACGTTCTCCCAAGAATTAAAATAAAATAAAAATGCAGCAAACTTTAAAACAAGCAGCAGAATTTTATTATTTGCAACCATCACATTTAGGTATTAGAAATGTATCTAATGAAAACATTATTATTCATAGTGATTAAAATATGTTTTAGCCAATGTATCATAACAAGAAAATAATGACCTGGAACTGAAAAGCTTACAAGGGCGAATTATGACATGGATGTGCCAAACAAAAAAGTTACACTCATCAACTCTCATCAAATGTTTGCAAAAAAAAGAGAATATTAGGTTTATAAATGTGAACAGTGTGGCAACAATCTTTATATTTCCACAGGACTGTTTTTTCCCCACATAACCTTATATATAAAAAGTAAAATAAGCACTTCAAAAAGACATATTGCAAATAGGAGTAAGCCACAATCATTTTCTTACTTGATATTTTTAGTTATTGCTACAATTATTATTTGTTCTTTTTAATTTACCAATATAATGCCTATGAATATTTTTTACTGTTAATATTTGCTTTATGATTTACACCTTCAAGGTCAAAGGAGGATGCTTGGTGCATTTTGTTAATCCATACAAAATTTTACTCCTCCCTCAGTCCCACCTTGACATTAGGTCTTAAATGTTAAAATGGATTTTCGGGAAAACAAAATCTTTTCTTATGCCACGTACACACAACCGTAATTTCCATCGGAAAAATCTTGGATGGTTTTTCTGATGGAATTCCGCTCAAGCCTGGCTTGCATACACACGGTCACACAAAAGTTCTCTGAACTTTAGACCGTCAAGAACGCGGTGACGTACAACACTATGATGAGCTGAGAAAATGAAGTTCAATGCTTCCAAGCATGCGTCGAATTGTTTCTGAGCAAGCGCAGGAATTTTGCGCGTCGGAATTGGTACAGACGATCGGAATTTCAGATCAGAACTTTTTCCGACCGAAAAATTGAGAACATGCTCTCAATCTTTTTCTGGCTGGAATTCCGCCAGCAAAAGTCCGATGGAGCATACACACGGTCGAATTTTTGGACCAAAAGCTCTCATCGGAGTTTTGCTGGCAGAATTTCCGCTCGTGTGTACGGGACCTTAGAGTGCCCCAGTTAAATGCTCATTTAGGTCTAGGGTACTGGAAAAACACTTTTATTTACCTGATTCCCTCTCCCCAGGTAGCCAGGACTCTGCTTTTCTCCCTTGTACTCTAGATTGTGGACTGTCCCTCCATGTCCTCATGTCCAGTGCAAGGCAATAGGCCCTAAATTGTACTTGATGACATTAGAAGGCATGTAACACCAGAGCCTAGATGCAGGGAACAGCCTTACAGCCTGGACGGAGCAAGGAATTAGGTAAAAACTTAAAGGAAGCCTTAAAGTGATACTAAAGTGTCTTTTTTTTTTTTTGCAGTGGATTTGCACAGAGCAGCCCAGATCCTCCTCTTCTCATCCCTTCCCTCCTGTTGAGTGCCCCCACAGCAAGCAGGTTGCTATGGGGCACCAGAGCCGAGCCACAGTTCCCTGTGTCCATTCAGACATGGAGCCACTGCCTGGCCCCATCCCATCTCTCTCCTCATTGGCTCACTGACTTGGATTAACTGCAGCAGGAGCCAATAGTGCTTCGCTGCTGTCTCAGCCAATGAGGAGGGAGAGTCCTGGACAGCCGAGTCTCTCCTGCAACATTGCTGGATCAAGAGGGGGCTCAGGTAAGTCTGGGGGGCTGAAGGGGGCTGCTGCACACAGAAGGTTTTTTATCTTAATGCATGGGGGGAGGGAGGATTCTTGCTTTCCCTGGAGTTCAGCTTTAAGCAAAGCATTTGCTTCTCTTGGTATCTACAGGGATGCATTTCAATGCCAGGCAGAATTCAGCGTAGAGTCCCACAGAAACCAAAGGGATTTTTAGGTTCTTTAGCTGCAAAACTATAACATGATACATACATCAATTATTATGCCTTTTTATTACTTATTGTACTGTACCTAAGTTATTAATGAATGCAAAGATTCTAAACTTATCATTATAATATAGCAGCAAAATACATTTTTGAACACTTGTATGACCATACAATGTTAAAGAAGACTCCAGCCAAAACTTTTCATTTTGCTTGGGTTGGAGGCAGTTTCTTTTGCTGTGTGCCATGTACCTGTAGCAATAGTTTAATTCCTTCCTGCTGCAAGGTACTGCGGAAGTGGAGGAATAAAAGAAAAAAGGTATTTACACTGCTGGGGAAAAAAAAAAAACAAAGCAATGAGAATGCAGGAAGTGATGACGAAAATGGGGGTGGGGGGGCACTTGATAAAACACCTGGAGCTCCGCTGTAATGTATTTTATACATGTTCTTTATTATTATTATTATTATATTATACAGGATTTATATAGCGCCAACCGTTTGTGCAGCGCTTAACAAAATGTAAAAGCCTCCCTTGTGTAAACTGTCTCAAAGCCCCGAGACTGCTGTTATATGTATATATCTTGGATGTGATGTCAGCATTGTCAGCAGACTTGGAGCAGTCAATCAAGTGACACAGTATAGCATTCCCCTTTTGCTCCTCCCCAGTAGCTACGTAAAATTATGTTATGTAGGGAAGTCAAAGGAGTGCGTAGGAGCTGGGCCAGCACAGGGAGAAATTTGACACTCCTAGAAGAGGAGAGCTAAGAAATTTATTCTTCCTGGAATAGCAAAAATTCTAGCAGGTTTAAAGGCCCATTGTAAGTGAAAAAAATATAATTTTGCAAAGCAAAACACTAAAGTAAGCATTTTAAGTACTTGATGTTTCTGTGCTTTTTTTCTTTTTTTTCTTTTTTAAGTTGGTGACTGAATCTCCTAATGACTAAAATACTGGAAAATTGCCAAGGTTTGTATTATTATCATACAGGATTTATATAGCGCCAACAGTTTGCGCAGAGCTTAACAAAATGAAGGCAGACATTAAAGTTACATTACAATTTGGTACAAGAGAAATCAGAGGGCCCTGCTCACTAGAGCTTACAATTTAGCTCAGTACTCTCCCCCATCTCCAAAACGTATTCAATGAAATGTTATCTGCTATAATTGTCACTCTACCCAAACTAGGCAAGGACCCGGATATCCTCCAAAATGTTAGGCCTATCTCCCTCCTCAACGTAAATCTTAAACTATATGCTAAACTACAAGCAACCAGAATATCCACAATGCTTCCCTCTTTAATTAATGCAGACCAAACAGGATTTATTCCAGGTAGATATACTTCCGATGACACTAGAAGACTCAAAAATCTCATCCACTTAGCCAGCACAGATGGAACACCTTCTCCGGTTCTATCTTTGGCCGCAGAGAAGGCGTTCGACAGAGTGCATTGGGGCAATATGAGGGAGGTTCTCCTCAAATTTGGATTTAGGGACTCTATACTATCTGCCATTATGGCATTATACTCCACCCCTTCAGCCCAAGTATAAGTCACAGAGATGCTCTCCACTCCATTTCATATTTCAAATTGCACATGTAAAGGTTGCCCCCTCTCACCTCTCATTTTCAATTTAATAATAGAACCACTGGCAGAATGTATTACTGTAGAAGCTCCAAACAACTGACCAAGTAGGAAGTAGGAGAACACAACCACAGGATCAGCCTGTTCGGAGACAACATAATTCTAATGCTGACTAACCCGCACTCATTACTACCAGAGGTACAATCTATCCTAAACGAGTTTGGAGAGATATCCTACTACAAAGTTAACGCCACCAAATCACATATCTTAGATCTTGGCGTGAACAGTACCACTCACAACTTATTGTCCCTACAATTCCATTCCACTGGGCAGAAACAGGAATAACCTACTTGGGGATCACCCTAACTAAAAATTTGAATAAGACTACGTTATGCCATATAAAAGAAAATGTATCCAATCCCTTAACCAGTTAGAGAAACACAAATTTTCATGGGCTGGCCATCTGGCGGCATTTAAAATGACCATCCTTCTACAACTTATTTATCTAATTTGCACTTTACCTATCCCAGTACCTAAAAATTATACCAATTCCCTTCAGACTCTCCTCCATAAATATGTATGGGCAGGGAAAAAAACACGAGTGTCCAAAAAGAGACTCATTAAACACAGACCAGTAGGGGGTTCCCAATATATATATAGCTCACTGCCTTAAAAACAACCCACAACTTTGGGTCTCCATCTCCACTAAAGCTTTATCTTATTACCTACCCATCTCCCCAGGGAAGAAAGGAATGTCTATCTTCTACAATATAATCCAAGAAAAAATGCACTTCCAACATTCTATAGATATCAACAAATGGGAACGAGATTTAGGTAACAAATGCACAGACAATGGCATAGAGCACTACTATCCATCTATCAAGCCACAAAATGCACGACAATGTGGGAAGTCACACAAAACTTTGTCCAAAGAAGATATCTTACACCTGACAAAATCGCAAAATTTGACAAACACACATCTCCTACATGCTAGAGGAGGTCGACCGATACATTACTACACACCTTATGGGACTGCCAGCAATTATCACAATATTGGCATAAGGTCTTCTCACTTATTTCACAAATCACTGAGCGGAACATATCACCTGCACCTGATCTTGCCCTACTAAATTTAACTATAGAATCCCTACCGAATACCCACAGAAGAGTATTTACTCATATCCTACTAGCGGCTAGACACAGCATAACCAAACTTTGGAAAAACGCCAAACCCCCCAATGTACTTGAAGTCATTAAAATGACCCAAATCCATCATACATATGAGATCTTATTGTCAAAAGACAGCATCTTTTACACCAAAATGGGGAAAATGTGGAATCCGTGGTCCAACAAAACAAATAAATAACTATTCCATGCATGTACTCCCTCTGCCTCGCCTCCCCCCTTTACCCTCCTACCCCTATACACCATCCCTCCTCTTCCCCCCTCTTACCTTTCCCCTTTTCATTTGAGTACAAACTTGTGCACTTACAGTATGTTAATGCACACCTATTTGCAAGAGAATTATTGTTAATGAACCAATCCTGTTAAAGTCAGTATCATAAATACTTGCACATGTTAACTTTTGTATGAAGCATTGTGCTTTCCATAAAAATGTTTGTATCTTATTACTGCACAATAAAAACATTGACATAGAAATAAACCACTCTTATGAAACATAAATAATCTTTCTCTGCTATCTTGTCCTGTCTACTCAATTACCTACCAATTGATACTTAAATGTATTGATCATTTACATAATGGTGAATACATATGTACATGGTATGTTATGTATATTACGCATTCTGCATGTTCTATATTTGGGTATCACAATTCCGATCTTTATTCCTTGGACAGTCTGTGACCGGTTACCCTCCCGGGTACCAATTGCTTAATACTTGTTTAACACTTGTTTAACATTTGCTGCATTGTTTGTTACTATATATATTCTTTCAATAAAAATTAATGAAAGAAAAAAAAAAAGAGAAGGGGAACAATTATCAAGCATCACTGGCACTGGTCTCTTTCATCAGGAAACAATAGCGATCAGCTCAAAAGATATGCTGATTATCTTACTCTAGAGCTAATGCAAAGGGGTGTCTGCTATGGGCATTTTTCTAAATACACATACTGTACATATGTTCTATGATCTAGCCATGGACAATAAACCTTAGTGGTTGATTTTCTGAAGGCAAATAGGTTGTCCACTTTGCAAGGGAAGTTACAATTTGCAAGGAAATTTTCCACAAAGCATAGTAATTGTGGTGACATTTAAAAATGCATTTTTGCTTGCACATCATCAGATGATGGAAGTCAGCAGAGCTTCAGCTCTTCCTTGCATAGTGCAACTCCCCTTGCAAAGTGAGCAATCTATTTGCTTTTAGTAAATCAACCCTTGCTTGCTCATTATAAGAAGTGTATTCAATTGTCTACAGTCTAAATGCTATTGCTGTCTGTACCTTCCAGATGCAGTGTGTATAAGTATTACTATAGACTATTCCTTTCTGTTAATTGGTAGACACACTTGAAAATATACTTTTCATTTAAACAAGTCTTTTGGATGTATTTTTTGATGTATCCATGGATATTCAGGTTTAATTTAACACAAATTCACAAAAAAAAGACTTGTATGAGCAGGCGTATTAACTAAGTGCCAGAACCATTGTTTGTTGTGGCACTAATTCTTTAAACAGATATATTACTGCTGGGCTACTTGTGTTCAGACCACCCGCCCCCCACACACACACAACTATGCTGTCATTATAAGTGAATGCTAGTGGATTTAATTAATTACTTGTCTCTTACATGTCTCAAATAATCCAGTGGACACTTTCCCTTCGAAATCTGTCCATAATGCAAAGGTCAAAAGTAGATCCCTCAAATTGGATGTCAACATCTTAAATATTTTGAATAGACTGATCTTTACAAAAAGCTATATTAAACTGATTTTCCTTTTTTATTCAAAGATGATATATATATATATATATATATATATATATATATATATATATATATATATATATATATATATATATATGTCAGCGCTTCACATGCCCATACAAAAAGGTCAGACCACTAACTAATGTATATTTTTTAGATACCAGGATCGTGTGCAGTATATTCAGCATGCAGGCTCAAGATCTATGTACAGATGCCCCTTTAAAGCCTAAGTGCAAGAGCGTCCCATTTTTTTCACAATACTAGCAACATTATAGCTGATAAGAGCCTTTTTTTTATTTCTATAGCTGCAACTTCCTTCAAAGATTCAGTAAAAGTCAAGGAGACAAATGCTTTTAGCACTGGGTAGTACAAGGCAGCACAGTGGCTGGCAGTAGTGGTTAGCACTACTTCTGCCTAGCAGCACTAGGGTTGTCAGTTCAGTTCCCAACAACAGGGCTACCTGCCTGAAGTTTGCATGTTCTCCCTGTGCCTGCATGAGTTTCCATAGATTGTAAGCTTCTTGAGGGCAGGGACTGATGTGAATATACAATATATGTGCAAAGCTCTGCATAAATTGACAGTGCTATATAAGAAACTGTAATAAATGACACTGGGATGCGTCTTTAAATGGAAAACTTGTTAAACCTAGGTAAAATTGCACTCCCTACATCCACTCTGGGACTATCATCCAGGATCAGGTACACTGCTTAATGGGGTTGGTTTTCTAAAGCTGGAGAGTGCAAACTCTGGTGCAGCTCTGTATGGAAACCAAAGCTCAATTGAACAAGCTGAAGTTAGAAGCTGATTGTCTACTGTGCACATCTGCAATAGCTAGTGCACTCTCCAGTTTTAATAAATCAACCCCAATCAAGTCATTAACTCAGAAGACGCATGCACATATCAAGTATAGTGATATTTGATATGCACATGCTTATTTCATATGAACATGTTTGCTCCAAGTCAAAGAAACACCAATGAATGAAGGTGTCATATGGATGAAAGCCTCTAGAGTGTTTACTTTCAACTAAGCGAAGACCCTCATACCTAGACCCTTTTCTCTATACCAGTGGTTCTCAACTCCGGTCCTCAGGACCCACTAACAGGCCAGAATTTAAGTATTACCTTGGGGAAATGCAGACTAGAATACTGCAATCACTGAACAGCAAATTATATCACCTGTGATGTATTTCAGTTATCTTGCAAACCTGGCCTGTTGGTGGGTCCCGAGGACAGGAGTTGAGAACCACTGCTCTATACAGTTATATCACTTGTCTTGGTAGTTTTGGCAAAGATTATTATGTCAATGGACCTTCAGGTAAGTGCAACTTTGTGTTAAAAAAAAAAAAAAGTTTGTTTGACAAAGTAATGTTGATGTTCAGTGTTAGGTTAGTCCACATTGATTTGCAAAAATATAAAAAAAAAAAAAAAAAAAAAAAAGAAACTGTATACATACAGCTATAGATTTGTGCTTTTCTCCATTTTTAATAAACAATTTCTCACTAAAAGTTAATGAAAAAATACAATACACATGTTCACACTATATATATATATATATATATATATATATATATATATATATATATATATATATATATATACTAATGGATAATCTGACTTATTGGGCAATGACTTATGCTACCTCGTGTATCCTAAATCTTTCCTTCTGGCATATTTCCCTCCCATGTGTGTAGGTTTTTACATTAATGTCTAATTAGAAATGTTATGTTGCCAGTGTAAATGTAAAATCAATACAGCAATATGGCAATCAAGACCACAATACACTGGAAATGAATATCAATTTAAAATATTAGAAAATAATGTATTTTTTAAATATGTGTGCTTATAAATGCCATTATGATACATTAAATGTTATCCATACAAATTGTAACAGTGCTGTCCTTATTTTTTCACAAAGTTTTAACTATTTTTGTTTATCTATTTGACACATTATTATTGCTTAGGTGATAGTCTGCTTACTTTGTTACATGCTTCCAAAATACTTCATTAAAGATTTATGTCCAAGGGTCTCAAAAGTTTTAACGAGTACATATGCTCACATTGCCAAATTAGATTGTAGGAGAACTCTGTTAGATGTTGTTTTCAAGGGTACCTATATTTTCTTGAGGTTACTTTTAAGAGGGGTTAAAGCAAAATAGGCAAATAATATGTTTGCTTTAACCCTTTTGCTGCCAGAGCCATTTTTGTATTTTTTAGCACATGTTTAAAACATAATTTTAGGCCTACAACCCTCAAAACATTATATATATTCTGAAAGCAGACACCCTAGAGAACAAAATAGTGGTAGTTCTAATTTGTTATGTTACACCAGACTGCTTCCAGAAGTTGGCTTGCCAGATATACACACAATGAGGCTAGAACCACTGGGAGTGTGTGTATAATGCCCCGCTGTCAGGTCTGTATGATGTACAGACCAGGTAGTGAAAGGGTTAAAGCTAAAGTTTAGTCATAGCTTTTTGCATAGGTAAATTGTTCCAAATTGGATCACGGATCACTGTAAAAAATTAATCTGCCATACTTAGGCCATCCCTGGAAGTCACTGCTACTACAGTGATTGGCTTGCTTCTAGGTCCTGTGCCAAGCGGCTACCCTGTTGCTTAGTGAACATAAGGGATCACTAGCTCAGCAAAGGTGTCATTCAGAGAATGCTTTGACATAACCCCACCACCTCTCTACCTTGGCCAATCAAAGAATGCTTTGATTTTAATTGAAAAAAAATGCAAAGTGTTCTCTGAGCCTCTGTGTCCACTAAGCAGCAGGATAGCCGCTCAAAACAGGGCCTGAAAGCTAGTGGAGATTACTTAAGTAGCAGTGTCTACTACAGTGATTTTCAGCTTTCACAGGAAGCAGCTAGGTATTGCACATGAATGCTTACATTGGTCCAAACTAAAGCAATGTAACTATGCAAAAAAGTCATACACGAACTTCAGCTTTATGAAGCAGGAGGAGTAGATCTCTGGGTTTCCTCTTGTTTGAAGTAACTGAACATACACGGTGGGATGTCACATCAACAGAGAGAGAGAGAGAGTTCCTGCCCTTTTCACAAAGAGCATTGTGTGTCAAAATGGTATGCCTTGCAGCCTACCCCTTTTTTATATGTTCATAAAGAGCCCTCTCACACTTGGGTGTTTATGCCTGCCTGCCACACAAGCAGCAAGCCATAGCACATGTGTATTTTCAGGTACTTCAGCAGGTACTTCAGCTAAAATGTTATACCACTTGTATTGTCCTCATCAGAGAGCACTCACTACAGCAAATATTTTGGACTCCATGTTTAGCCTCTATGTTTGCCTCCCAAGTGCCTAGGAGGCCTATTAGAAATCCAGTACTGCTTGTAGCTTAGTGCAGCGCCTCAACCTAGAATTAAATACACAGTAGATAAAGGAATTTTACAACCACAATGTATGCATTTTACAGTTATTTATCCACAAGCTTTAGTGTACTTCATAGTTTTTCCATTTTGAGATAATTCTGCTAGTAAATGCATTCATCATTTAAATACAGCCAAAGAAATAAAGACTTTTGCCCCGTACACACAGTCGGATTTTCCGACAACAAAATCAGTTTGTGTATATTCCGATCGTGTGTACACAATTCCAACACACAAAGTGCCACGCATGCTCAGAATCAAACAGAAGAGCAGCACTGGCTATTGAACTTCATTTTTCTCAGCTCGTCATACGTGTTGTACGTCACCGCGTTCTTGACGTTCGGAATTCCCAACCAACTTTGTGTGACCATGTGTATGCAAGACAAGTTTAAGCCAAGATCCGTCGAAAAAAACATGGATTTTGTTGTCGGAATGTTCGATCGTGTGTACGAGGCATAAGGGGTTGATTTACTAAAGGCAAATCCACTTTGCACTGCAAGTGCACTTGGAAGTGCGGTCACATGTCTCCCTCAGATCTACAGCGACTGCACGTCAAAGTGCACTTGTAGTGCAAAGTGGATTTGCCTTCAGTAAATAAACCCCTAAGACCCCATACACACTATTAGATTTTCTGTAGATTTTTGTCTTCAGATTTACCAAAACCACGTAGTGCAAGGGCCTGCCTGATTGTATACAAATTGAAACTCTTAAGGTTTGACCTTATATTATATGGTTTTGGTAAATCTGAAGACAAAAATCTGCAGAAAATCTAATAGTGTATATGGAGTCTTAGGGGTTTATTTATTAAAGGCAAATACACTTTGCACTACAAGTGCACTTGGAAGTGCAGTTGCTGTAGATCTGATGGTGTCTTAAAGAACATTTTAACATGTTCTGTAGATTTGCCAAAGATTTATTTTTTTTTGAGGGGGGGGGGGCAAATCTTGATAGTTTTCCTTCTTAGAAAAGATTTTCTCTAATGACAATACTAAGAGCAATGATTCTGTCTGAGTGACATTTACAGATGTTATTGTGACAAAAAAAATGCATTTTGCTAGTTAATGTTATCGCTATGTTTTTGCATCTAACACAGTCAAGAGAACAGTATTAAATGTATTGCTTAACATTTGACACAATAAATACTAATAGAAAGTATCAAGCATTTACTTATTTTCATGTCACTGGTAATCCTACTAGCATATCATTACACCCACAGCATTGAACAACAGCAGACAATATCATTAAACTTTCAGAATAAGATTGTATTTGTCAACAGAAGTAACAAAGGACAATTATAAGGCAATTGAAGTATTTAAAGTTCCCTTAAGATAAAGTCAGTTTATAACACTAAAAGTAGCTGTCAGTACTGCCATCTTTTTTCTGCCGTTACTGCATCTTTCTAGCTCAAGTTTTTACTTTCAATGTTTTTATTTTGATTGTAACATAACCTACAATAAGGATAAAGGCAAAATATTATACATCACTTTAGCAATGAACAAAGAATGGTTGCATGTATGCATCACATAGATCATAACAATAACATTCTTGTGGAGGTGAATAAAATCCTTCGGTTAGCATGCTTTTATTGCAAGTAAACTCATTTTGTTTGATGTGCTTGGATCATGTTGTTGGTTTACTCAGTAGGATAAAGTGTTACGGGTCTGACCTGGTAGGATGATATCTAACAATTAAACTTCCTATAAGTGCTTCTCCTTTGATCTAGGGAGCACTTATTCTGTAAGTTTCAGATGCCCATTGCGTGTAACTCAATAGCAAATATTAATTCTTAAGATGATAGGAGAAAAATAGATATAAAAGAAGAATGGGTGTAGAGGGGAAGAGGAGAAAGAATAAAGAGAAGAGGATAGATTGTTCCCGTCTTGCCATTCCCACTGATCCTATTCTGCCATGAACTTGCTAGAGTCGATTACCTAAGTTCTGATATATGCAGCCCATGGTTCCCAGATCAATTCAAATTTAGTCACTGTATCTTTTAGTATGCTTACCATTTTTTCCTGGGCCATTATCCAAGATATTTTCCTTTTTGCAGCAGAAAAGGATACGCTATGTTGTTTCCAAGCCTTAGCTATGAAGAAAATTAGGGATTGGGTTGCTTTGGACACTTTTGGAATCTCCTCATTGAGGAGCACTATGGCTGGGTTCTTGGGGACTTGTTTACCTTTGACTTTGTGTAACATATAGAATATTCTGTTCCATAATCCCCTAATTTTTGGACACTCCCACCATATGTGTATCATAGAGCCATAGTTATTGCAGTTCCTAAAGCATAATGGTGAGGTAGAAGGAAAGATTTTCATCAATCGTGCTGGGACAAGATACCACCTTGTGATTAATGTAATGTTTGCCTCGATCAGGGGGGTATTACAAATTTGTTTGTATGACCGAAATATGTTTCTATTCCACTTATCCTCACTCCAGCTGATCAGAGTCTCTTTTTCCCAGTTCAGCATATATGGGAGTTTGGAGTTGTCTGAGGCTAGTGACAGGTATACTACTGAGATGCCCCCCACTGCTCAGTGGCCTGGCCGCACCACTGCTCGTATGTTGTTGTGATAGGTGGTCTGGGTTTGGTGATCCATAATTGGGATAGAAAGTGGGATATCTGCAAGTATCTAAAGCATTCTGATTCTGGCATTTCCAGTTTGCTTTTGCAGTAGCTTAGTGAGATTGGCCCTTGAGGAGTCATGAAATGTCCGATGCGATACAATTCTTTATCCAACCACCAACGAAAGGCTTTAATGTCCATTCCCGGTGGGAATTTTGGATTGTGAAAAATGTGTGCAAGTGGTGTCATCTCTGATGAGATGGAGGGGTGGTTTTTATAGGCTATCCCAAAGGAGGACTGAATGAGAAAGAGTTGGGGACATAATTGAGGGGTGATTTTTAGGTGGGCAGCAGAGTAGGAAGTCAATTGTGTGCGTAGGTACCGATTGTCTCTCTATATGCACCCAATCAGGATTTTCTGTGCGTGTGTAAATTATAGATATTTGTGAGAGTCTGGCTGCCTGATAGTACCAAAGTAGGTTGGGAGCTCCCATTCCTCCTTGTTTCCTAGGTCTATAAAGAACCTTCTTGGAAAAGCGATAACCAGCCGCTCCCCAAATGAATTTTATCAGTTTGCTCTGGAATTTTTTTCAGGTGATCTTTTCTGATTGCGATTGGCAGAGAACGAAAAAGGTAAAGCAACTTGGGTAGCGTTGTCATTTTTGTCGCATTTAGTCTCCCCAACCAAGAGATGTCATGAGCTGCCCAGTTTTTAGGGTCTTCAGTTAGTCTTTTATACATGGGGGGAAAGTTAGCTTCGTAAAGTAATTCCACCCGAGATGTGAGTTCCACCCCCAAGTATCTGATGGTGGAGCTGCTCCAATTAAATTGAAAGGCGTTTTTTAAATTGTCTGCTACTACTGTGGGTATATTCACATTCAAGATTTGGGAATTTGAAAGATTGACTGTCAGGCCAGATGCCCTGGAGAATTGATCCAGTAGTTTGCATATGTTAGGGAGAGAGGTGGTTGGCATTGTTATGAATAGTAAGAGCTCATCCGCAAACAGTACGCATTTGTGCATCTGCTGACCACAGGTCACCCCCTTAATGTCCTCGGTGGCGTGAATGGCTATAGCTAGGGATTCAATGGCTATTATAAGGAGTGATAGGGGGCAAACTTGTCTGATTCCTCTAGCTATTTTAATAGTGTCAGAGTAATAACCCTGCATTCTTATTCACGCTACTGGATTGGAATATAAAGCCAAGATTAGGCCTAAAAAATTCTGCCCGAATCCCCAGCGTTGTAAGATGTTGAATATGTATGACCATGAGACAGAGTCGAATGCCTTTTGGAGATTGAGTGAGAGAAGCAAACCCTCCTGGTGTGTTCCCCTGGGCCAGCCCGACTGTGGAATGGAAATAATATCTATAGCTCTGCGAATTTGATCTGGTCCCTGACGGCCTGGGATAAATCTCATTTGATCCTTGTGGACATATAGACCTATAAATGAGGCCATACGATCCGCAAGGATCTTTGTTAGAATTTTCAGGTCGTTGTTTATTAAAGATATGGGCCTGTAATTTCCCACCTCTCCCTGGTCTTTGTGGGGTTTAGGAATTACCGATATGTAGGCTGAATTTAGTTGGCTATCTAGGGGTTCACCAGTTGTTTTGGCATTAAAGAAGAGTGTGAGGTGCGGCGATAATGTGTGTGCGAATGTTTTATAATATGGGATAGAAAATCCATCAGGGCCAGGAGCAGATCCTTTCTTTAGCTGTTTGATGACATCTAATACTTCCTCTTCTGTAAATGGGGATTCTAAGATATCGCGATGTCTAGTTTCTAACCTCGGGATTGGTATTGAATCCAAAAATAATGTCATTGAAGGTTCATTGTTTATCTGTTTATCTGTACTGTATAACTTTTCATAGAATCTATGGAAGGTTTCCATGATTCGTTGTGGGTTGGTTGTGTGGTGATTGCCCGAGATGCATATTTTGGGAAAGAGACGTTGTCTTGGTTGGGGAGTCAGTTTGGCCACTAACATGGAGCCGATCGTGTCCCTCTGGTGATAGAATTTAGCTCCACTCCATCAGATGTGTTTTTCAGCTTTAGATGTGAGAGCGAGATTGAGGGACAGCCGTGTCGCATCTAGCTTGGCTATGGAAACTTGTTTAGGGTCCCGCTTGTGAAGTTTTCATAGGCGTTCAAATTCTAATTCTAATTTGGTTATATCAGTCATGTGTTCCTTTTTGGCCTGGGAAGACATTTGGATCAGTTTGCCTCGGATGGTGGCCTTGTGGGCTGCCCAAAGGGTTTTGGCCGAAACCTCTGATGGCGTATTTAACTGAAAGTATTCTTTAATAGCTTTTTCAATTTCTGCAGCCCTGGCCGGGTCGCTAAGTAGGGATTCATTTAGTTGCCACTGCCAAAGATTAGGTCGGTGAGAGCTGCGTTTAATTGTAAGTAAAACCATGGAATGATCTGACCATACTGTGTCTCCAATGGTCGATTTGACCATGTTCGGGGCGTGAGCCGTAGAAATAAAGATGTGGTCAATCTTAGACTGTTCTGATGAATTAGTTTGGCAATTTTAAGGCTTCTTTTGGGAGGGCGAACGATCTGAGAGCCCTGGGATCTAGTTTTATCTAGCCCCTGGTCAAGGGTTATGTTTGAATCCCCTCCATAGATGACTGTCCCGCCCACCATAGGGGTTAGTTGTTGGAGCATATCGTGGAAGAATTTTGTTTGGCCCTCATTGGGTGCATAGTAAGAGACAAACGTGTATAAATGATCATCTATAGTGCCTTTTAGGAGAATAAATCTGCCGTCAGGGTCCTTATGTTCTAGTTGCGGTGTGAATTTACAGTTCTTGGATATGATGATCGCCACTCCTTTGGTTTTATCCTCAGCGTTGGCCAAGAAGAAAACCGGAAAACCTGAGTGGATGAAGGAAGGATTGTACCGCCTCGGAAAGTGGGTCTCCTGTAGTAGTACTATATCTATTTGCTGTGAGTGCATGTATTGTAGGATTTTACGTCGTTTAATAGGGGAGTTCATCCCCTGCGTGTTGTGTGAAGCAACCCGCAGGGGAGGAGAGGGAGCACTGCGGTCAGCCATCGAGCGCGGGTGAGAGGCCCCCTGCTGCCAACCCATCACCTACCTCAGAGATTGTCGTATAGTCCATATGGTATCCATTCCAGCAAGATTTGTTTTCACTGGTCTGATCAGTGGGTGCATGTGGATCTCGGAGTCTGGTAAAACGGGAAGAGGGAAAAAGATTAAGAGAAGAAAGGAATTGAATAGGAAACAGAAGAAGAGAGAGAGAGCCTTCCAGAGACTCTGATGGACAGAAGAAGTAAATTAACTTGCTGTCCATAAAATAGACAGTGAAATCAGCCTCCCCTTGAGGGGCTGAAATCCCATCAAATGGCCCCGAGAAAGTCGAGATCATTGGATAGATGGAGTGCAACCTCGTGTCACCTAGGTCAAGGCACACCAAAGTTAATAACTGTAAAAAACTGTAACGTAAACAGAACCGACTACGGCCCATATCAGGCTTAAGAAAATGTTGGACCTCAATGTTGGTTGACGGTGTGGGGGGGGGAGGGGGTGCCATTGTCACATAGCACGTGGGGGAGGGGAATGGAAAATATTGGAGTTATAGGTTTGTTCAGGGGGAGATTGAATTAGAAGACCCAGATTCATAAGTGAGAAGGTTGGTGCGGCCTCTAGTGGTTTTTCCCCTATGAATTTGGGTCTTGGTTTGGGGAATCCAGAAAAAATCAAGGTAGGGTTATAAGAATTATTAGGTTCCAAAAAGCATCTATGAATTCCTTAAACAAATGTAAAAAAAAAGTCACAGAAAACATTCAGGAACTGTTCAGAATTGATAAATTTGTGGAGCTTAGGAAAAAAAAAAAATGGAACAAAGAGAGAGTGTTAGAAGCATAACATAAGGCACAGTGTGTTGTGCAGCTTCAAAAAAAGACTGGTCAAACCAGGGGTAAAAAAATGGAGGATGTGTGTATAAAGTGTCCTCTTGTAGATTCAGGGAGGTCTTCCTTCCTTGGAGCGCTTGAAGTTAGACTTGTTCCATATCGGTGAGATGGGGCTGGATGGTGTCTGTCGCTTCGTAGCTCCCGAGTGGGGATTTGGTGGGGTCTGAGGTGGGTCCAAGTTGATCAGTTTCAGTCCTAGGAGCAATTTTTCCCCTTCCTGGATATTGGAGAAGGAGGTTTTGGATTTGAAAGTGAACCGGAGGGCAAACGGGAATGCCCACCAGTATATGATTTCTTTTTGGAAAAGGATTGTCAATAATGGTTTCAGCATCCCTCTTCTTTGAATAGTTGATGGAGATATGTCTGCGAAGATTTGGATTGGATGGTTTAGGCAGAGTATAGTCGCTTGCTTGGGGGATCTTTTCATGATCTCTTCTTTGACAGAATAAAAGTTAGGCTTCACCACTATGTCTTTTGGTGCTCCGTCTTTCCTCGGGGGGTCCCAATGCTCTGTGGGCTCTGTCTAATTCCATTTTATGTGCGGGAATGTCTGGGATGAGGCCCTTAATGAGATCATGAACCGCTGCTGTTATGTCGGTTACCGATTCCGGGAGTCCCCTCACTCTGAAGTTGTATCGTCTCGAACGATTTTCAAGATCGTCTATTTTAGACAGAGCTTCATCCAGTTGGTCCTGCAGCAATTTGATTGGTTTTTGCCACTTTGTCTTCCAGCTTGTGTTCCATAGTTTCCATCCTATCCCCTAATCTTTGAAAGTCCTCTTATATCTCTTGTAATTTTTGCTGCTACTGTGGAAAGTCCCTTGTCCAGAAGTGCAGACAGCTTATTAAAAAGGTCTGCTGTATTTATGAGGGAGTCTGAGGTGCCCTGCGTGTAGTGGCTTGGAGAGGTCGGGTAGGCCTCATCAGGTCTCATGGGGGAAAATAGGAAGTCTTCCATAGTGTGTCCTATAAGGGATTCCGTGGAAGCAGGGGAGGGTGCCGCCTCTTGTCTGATACTCACTGCGTGTTCCGTGGGTATCTGTTGGGAGGCTTGAGCCGCGATTGTGGAGGAATCCTCCTCCATTTCAGTGCAGAGCTGTGCTGTGAGGTGCGTCGCGGCTGCCAACTTGGAAACGAGTGGCTCCATTCGTGGGCTAAAGCTTGACCTCAGGTCCCGTTTGACTGAGCCCCTGGGCATATAGGTGGTCCCGGGCTATTCCCCCAGCTGGATCCGTGGTCTGTTTGTGTCCCACTGGCCTTAGTCGAATGCTGCCTGTGCCGTCTTACCTAGGTGAAGCAAAGCTCCAGGCTCAGGCAGCCATCTTGGAGTCCTCCGCGCATGCGCTTCCTAGCTCAACTTGTTAATAATTCATGGCATTAATTAAAAAAATGTGCAGCACTAATCACATTAATATTTTCACTCTTGTTTTTTTTGTTTTTTTTTATAGAGTTATAACACAGAATGGACTTGGAAAGTAGTTTTAGAAGTCTGTGGCTAGAGTCTATTATGTTTTTGTGGCCATACTGTAAATATACAGTATTAAAACATAAGAAAACCAGATATTTTCTTCAATATTTAGTTCTTCCCCACAGTACATTTTCTGCAACTAGATGTCCTCAGTCTGATGGCCTGCATGATTCATTCTACTTCTGCTGAGTTCAGGTTATGCTGGACTCTCACCAATCTAACAACACTGATTGGTTTCTTTTAGTGCCTATTCCTCTCACCCTCCAGCTCTGTTACACAGGGACTTCAAGAGGCCTGCACCAGGTCAAATTCAGGTTCTTACGTTAATTGCATTAAAACATTTTTTAGTAATATGTTATTGATTACTGAGATGCTAGTAATGAAATCCTACAGCATAAATTGGGAACCTACCAGCTCACACTAATAACTTAGCAGCAGAGTGTGAAACAACTCATTCTTTCAAAAGATTCACTATAAAGTATAGATACAATCAGCCAGCACTAAATACAGTATACACCTTGCTCAATGTTGTCTGTTACATTAAGTGTACTGACATTTGACGGTTTTGACAAACTTACAGCTTGCAAGACATGTATGGGAAAGCCTGAGGGTTCAAAACGGCTTGCTAGATGGAACAGTTAATGTTGCACTTACTCAGTCAATGAGGTGAGCACAAAAAGGTGAACGAGAGTATACAAAGTAAACATGGTTTATAAATGTATTAAAATTGTATATTATTCATCGTATATGAAATACATGAACAGAGGTGCCAAACCACTTGGCAGTAATAAAACACAACATTACCAAACAAGCAAGATGTATAGTGATACACATAAATAAGTGAAAACCTTATGAACTGCTAAAATTAATTCATAAATACAATAAAATAAAATGAAATAAAAAAAATAAAAAATAAAATAAAATAGACAGCTGCCAGCACTGCCCACACTTACCTTAATGTGACAATGCAAAATTAAATAACAAATGTGCAGCGCTGAGACCAAACAGTGAATGGATGGATGAATATCTAAAAAAAATCTAATACACAAATCTACTAATAAATAAATGCATTGAATAAATATATTGAATTGATAATAAATATATCCTGTGCAAAAAGTCCAAAAACGTGCAAATAACATTCAAGTATTTATAACAACCAAAATAAAGTGCACATGCTCCGTGTGCTGCACAATATCCTCAATATATTGAATCAGAATCTTGACAGTCCATCATAAAGATATGGATAAAAGTGATGCTGCCTTCATGCAGTGTGCACACAATCCTAGTATACCCCTCCATCAGATGTACCCTCACCTTAAGGGCTTTGTTTTAAAAAGCCTGTAGTTAATGAGTAACAGCTTGGCTCAAATTTTGGATCAAGAACTCCTTCCTCCTGGTTAACAGTGACCTCCTCTCATATACTGTATGCATACATGTAGAAACAACAGAGGCTTGCAATAGTGTGATATTGTTTTTAAAATATTTTTTACAACTTAAACTCCACACAATTACACTCACATTTCATAGTAAAAAAGACGCCCTGGTATACTCATGTATAATGGGGTGATGGTGTCACCTCCAAACACTTCCTAATTCCTTTCACGTTAGCCAATCAAGCTCCTCCTTGTTTTGTCACTACCTTGTGACTTTCTCTGGGAATTTTGATTGACTGACGTCCTTCCCATTGTATTTATAGCGTAGATCGCCACCATTTTCTCGTAGCCCGCAATTACTTATGGATTGCGGCCATTTTCTAGTAGATTTCTTATACTCGTATTATCTGTATGCTAGTGTATATTACAAATAGCTTTAGCTTCTTTGTTATCTAATAGGTGGATTGCACTGCCCCCATATATGAGCCTACTACACCATATACCTAAAACGGAGTAGTGACCACTATGCAGTGCACTGCTATAGTGAATAGTGACCACTATGCAGTGCACTGATCGTCTCCATTTTTTCTTTAGCCCACAGTGATACTTGGACAGTGGCCAATTTCTTGTAGCAGTGTTTACACTCATGTCCATAATGGGGGTGGTATTGACACAGCCCCCAATGATCCACAATGGCTCAAAAGGGATATGGTCCAGAAATATTTAGACAGAATAAAAGTGGATAAAGCACCTGGACCTGATGGCATCCACCCACGGATCCTAAAAGAATTGAGCTCTGTAATTTCAAAGCCATTGTATCTAATTTTTAGGGACTCATTAATGACAGGAATGGTACCACTGGATTGGCGCAGGGCGAACGTGGTGCCTATATTTAAAAAGGGATCAAAGTCTTTACCAAGTAACTATAGACCTGTTAGTTTAACTTCTATAGTCGGGAAGATACTGGAGCGTTTAATAAAAGACCACATAGACGAGTTCTTGCTGGAAAAAAACATTTTAAGCAACAGACAGCATGGATTCATGAAAGACAGAAGTTGTCAGACAAACCTGATTTCTTTTTATGAAGAGGTAAGTAAAACCTTGGACAGAGGGGTGGCTGTGGACGTGGTTTACTTGGATTTTGCAAAAGCGTTCGATACAGTTCCGCACACACGGCTCATGTGTAAGCTAAAGTCTACAGGGTTGGAAATATCAGTTTGTAAATGGATAGAAAACTGGCTAAAAGACAGAATTCAGAGAGTAGTGGTTAATGATTCTTACTCTGAATGGTCTAAGGTTATCAGTGGTGTACCCCAAGGTTCAGTGCTGGGACCCTTACTCTTTAATATCTTTATAAATGATATTGGGTCTGGGATCAAAAGTAACATTTCTGTCTTTGCAGATGACACCAAGCTATGCAGTGGAATAACGTCCTTACAGCCTTACAGGATGTCTCCAATTTACAAGCCGACCTCAATGCACTGTCTAATTGGGCGACTATGTGGCAGATGAGGTTTAATGTTGAGAAATGTAAAGTTATGCACTTGGGGGCTAAGAATATGCATGCATCATACATTCTAGGGGGAGTACAACTGGGGGAATCCGTAGTGGAGAAGGATCTGGGGGTTTTGGTAGATCATAAGCTCAATAATAGCATGCAATGCCAAGCTGCGGTTTCCAAAGCGAGCAAAGTTCTTTCTTGTATTAAGAGAGGTATGGACTCCAGAGAGAGAGATATCATTTTGCCCCTGTTCAAATCATTAGTAAGACCTCATCTGGAATATGCCGTTCAGTTTTGGGCACCAGTTCTCAAAAAGGATATCGGGGAACTGGAGAAAGTGCAGAGAAGGGCAACCAAACTGATAAGAGGCATGGGGGAGCTCAGCTATGAGGAAAGATTAGAGGAACTGAATTTGTTCACTCTTGAGAAGAGGAGAATAAGGGGGGATATGATCAACATGTTTAAATATATAAGGGGTCCATATAGTGAACTTGGTGTTGAGTTATTCACTTTACGGTCAACACAGAGGACAAGGGGGCACTCTTTACGACTGGAGGAAAAGAGATTTCATCTCCAAATACGGAAAGGTTTCTTCACAGTAAGAGCTGTGAAAATGTGGAATAGACTCCCTCCAGAGGTGGTTCTGGCCAGCTCAGTAGATTGCTTTAAGAAAGGCCTGGATACTTTCCTAAATGTACATAATATAACTGGGTACTGACATTTATAGGTAAAGTTGATCCAGGGATAATCCGATTGCCTCTCTGGGATCAGGAAGGAATTTTTTCCCCTGCTGTAGCAAATTGGAGCATGCTCTGCTGGGGTTTTTTGCCTTCCTCTGGATCAACTGTGGGTATAGTATTGGGTATATTGTTTTTTTGTTTTTTTGTTTTTTTATGGTTGGACTGGATGGACTTGTGTCTTTTTTCAACCTGACTAACTATGTAACTATGTAACTATATAAACCTGATGCTGTAACTATCCCTTTGTGTGTGTTATGGTAATGCACACAGCCACCATTAGTTGCATTGCTACCACAGTCAAATGTGCACTTCCCTAACCACACATTTACTAATATCAATGACTGGTATATTATGTGTGCATACATCCCCGATGATATGATTTTGTTTTAAATTATGTATTTAAAACATGTTAAAAATTATATTAAAAATATTGCATCTATATATTACTATATTCATTATTACTATTCTAATCAAGAAAAAAACACCATATAAAACAGAATCAATATTTATGTTTGTGGTAATCATGTATAGATAAAAATTACAAATTGGTTTATTAAAAATTATTATGATATTTAATTTTTTTTTTAATTGGCCAAAAAACAGTTGAGGTCAAATTCCTTATTTAAACCTCTAGGTGCTAATGAGCCCAATTTGTATACCCACCAGGATTCTCTTTGACTGAGGGTCATAATGCGGTGACTACCCCTCCATTGTCTTTTATATTTTTCTAAACCCCAAAACTTAATCCCTGACACTTTTTTTCTATTGTGTACTGTTCTGAAGGAATGGTACAGGTATTCCCCCTTTTTATCTTTGTTATTTGGTATACATGTTTCTTTATTCTTATATGCATGGCCCTCTTGGTTCCCCCTACATGCATCATACAACATGGGCATTCCAGGGCATATACTACACCCTCTGTATTGCACGATATAAAATTATTGAGCGTATATTCCTTCACATTCTGACTATTAGTGAACTTATCCCATTTCTTAGTATTACTCGTGACTGCCCTACAACTATAGCATCTGCCACAGGCATAAAAACTTTTTCTATCAAATATAGCGATGATATTAGCAACTGGGGGTTCCACTACATTTTTAACCAATCAGTCCCTAAGATTGGTAGCTCTTTTGTATATGAACCTAAGTTTTTCCGGAATGAATGATTTTAGGATATTATCATATTTTAATATATCCTAATATTTCTCAATAATCCTTTCCACCTGTTTGTGTTGGAGATTATAATCCATTATCAATGCTAGGAGTAATTCCTGTCTTTCCTGTGCTGGTTTATTCTCTAATAATACATTTCTTTCTATGTTGCCCACATTCTGTCTCTTCTTTACTATAAATGCTTGACCATAACCTTTCCTAATAAATTTATTAGCTAACTCCGTTGATTTTTCCTCATAGTTAGTAGAATTTCTTTAGATCCTGAGGAACTGTCCTCTCGGTACATTAACCAACCAAGGTTTATGATGAAAACTATTTTTGGTATATATACAAATTTCTATCCATAGCTTTGAAGTGGGATTTTGTGATTATCTTTTTATTTCCATTACTAATTTCCAGGTCCAGGAAGTGGTTCCAATGTCAATTAAATACTTTTATTACTCTTAATCATTCTGATCAGGAATGTATTTAGCTCCTGCTCATTGCCATCCCAAAAAAATAATCAAATCATCAATAAATGCATTATACATTCTCAATTAATATGGTGAGTTATACAATGCCTCTTCTTCTTCCCATTTGGCCATATATAAATTCGCTATGCTTGGGGCAAACCTAGCCCCCATAGCTACCCCCTTGGTTTGTAAATAGTATTGATCCTGGTAACAAAAATAATTATGCTTTAAGCAGAAATCAAGGTAATCCAGTATAAACTTTTTTGTTGTCTATCCATAACTTTATTTTTCACCAAGGCCCATTTGGCCGCATTGATGGCCCCTTTGTGGTTGATATAGGTGTATAGGGATGCCACATCTGCGGTAGCCATGATGGTTTTTTCTAAAACACTGATATCATTCATAATTTGTAGTATGTGTTTTGTGTTCTTCAGATACGCCTTGGTGTTTGGTACTAGAGTCTGAAGGTAGCAATCTATGTACTGTCCCAATCTTGAGGATAAAGAGTTGATTCCATTTATGATTGGGTGACTCGGTGGGTTTGTACTATTCTTGTGAATTTTGGGGATTGCAGATATAACTGCAAGTTTCAGGTATGAGGTACTCTTCCTCTTTCTCATTAATTAGACCTTTATTTTTCCCTTCTTTTACAAGTTTTTCTAATTCTTTTTTGTATTGTCTAGTAGGATCCCCCTTCAATACCATATAAGTTTCATTATCATTTAATAGATCACTCATCACTGATTTATATTGGGATTTATTCCATACCACAATCCCTCCCCCTTTATCAGCTGGTCTGATTACCAAATCCTTTCTTTTTTCCAAAGTTTTAATCCCCTTCTTGATATGACCCTGGCCCGTGGGTTTCTTTATATTTAGCATTTCCAAATCCTTGGTTACTAACTTTTTGAATATATCGATACGCCTATTATTTTGTATTCTGGAGTTAAATATTGACTTGTTTCCTAGTTGGGTATACATCCTTGTTTCTGATTCATTTGCAAGTCTTTTTTATCGGATTTAAGGCAAAATACTTCTTTATATTGATGCTCTTTATAAACTTCTGTATCCCTACGTATGTCTCGAATTTACAACTTGACGCGTTTCATTAGTGGCTGCTCACTTCTTCAGAAGTAGATGTAAATGCAGTGTATCTACAGAACAAAAATGTCAATAAGAAATATATAATATAAAAATAAATACCATACAGCAAATATGGGGGACCTTACACAAAGATATCCCTTACTCACATATGGACTGAGCCAACATCTCAAAAGCCATTAAACCAACAGGTGACGGCAAGGTGTGTCTATTCCGGGAGCTGAAGGGAAGGAACCAGCGGGGGACAGATAACATGGGGGGGAAGAATAACATGGGAGCCAAAGATTGTGACCTTAGATGTCCCTCAATGTTCAACATGATTTGCAGCTACAAAAAAAGTGTATAGCTAAGTAGTCAAATATGTACTAGGAAGGCCAATCATATGTGTAGTATATATGTGAAGGGTCTATAGAGTGTATGACCCAATCAGCATGTATCTATCCAGCATCTATCTAACCTAAAGGTAAGGAACCAGCAAAGATCCCCCAGGGAACAGATGGAGGGCAAGCATAACATAGGAGCCAAAAAATGTCCAACATGAATGGCAGCTGCAACAAAAGTATATATCTAAGTTGTCAATTAAGTACTAGGACGGCCAACCATATGTATAGTATATATGTGAAGGGTCTATATAGTGGATGATCCAATCAGATAATATTGTAGACATATCTGGTAATGAGGTATTTATCCGGAAAGCCAGACATATATATATATCTATAAAGTGTATGTAGTAAATAATAACAAAAATATCAACATAGTATACAAGCCAATCAAGTATGAATGTGGTCATGGAGACAAATGGAGACGGAGAGTAAGGTTATATAGAAGTCCAAAGCAATATTGATGGGGACAGCAATCAAAGGGAAACTGTGATGAAAAATAAAAGCAACATGTGAACTCTATTGCACAGGTGTAGAAATAAGTGTCATGTTGCATGCTGGTGAAGAGTAAGACCGCTTGCCATGATACGTGTGTCCAAACATGTGAAATGTGGGGCCATGAAGAGAGAAATCCCATGATGCTAATCCTTCCATATATACCCCCCAGAGGGCGCAGCAGGTTCCACCCTAACGCCACATGCAGGTGGCTGAATTAGACCTTCAGATTAGTTTAGGTAGCTTTGTGGCCAGTATCCTCCCAACCTATCAATCTACCTCTTTATTAAAGCTGTGCTCAGACCAGCATTCCTTAGATGAGTAACAGGTTTAATTCCTTGCCACAGGCCCCAGTTCCTGAGTGTTCCTAGTTTCTGAGCGTTCCTAGTTTTTGTCTTCCAGAGTTCCCAAATTCCTTTAGCCTGTCTCTCCCTTTGCCTCTAGTGTTTTTTGTACCTCCTTGCACTCCTCTTCCTCTAGTCATCCTGTCATCCCATGACCCCAGTACTTCTGTGTCTCTGGTGCCCCTTTGTCACTCAGTGTCCCCAAGTTCCAATGTCATTGAGTTCTGGTGTCCAAGAGTGCCACTGTTCAACAGTTCTTGTCTCTATAGTTATCAACCTTTATTGTTGTATCTGACCACACTTGCCTGCTACCCATACTGACCTTTGGCATGTCCCTGTTTTTTTTTTTGTCCATGTCGGCTACAGCCTGCTTGGGTGTCTCTTAGGACTCACATCTTTATATTTAATTCAGGCTGCAAAAAGGGTACATAATCACAGCCATACATGATATGCACACTGTTTAAAATTCTCAAAAAAGCATTTTACTGCACCCTTGCATCTTCAAACACTTCCCTGAGATAGTATATACTAACTGTATAGGGAGGTCTCATTCCTGTCTAATAATGGTAATACACTTGGAAATTTTCTGTCAATTTTAACCACCTTCAGGCAGCTTTCAACTAAATAACTCATGGCAACCTACCAACAACAGTTTATATTTTTATATCTATGCAACAGGGATTGTCAGGTATAGATTGCCTTGACCTGCATTGTTTTTTTGTCAACAGAATAAAGATGCTCTATTATCAAGGTGTTATGCTCCATATACTAACATTTAAATCAAGAGCAATATTCTGTTTTCTAACTGCTTAGGAATACATATCAGCATCAGATTAGAAAATATATCTTACATCTCCCATTATGAAATTATTGCTGCTCTGTGTTGATATCACCTAGTTTATCAACTCTGCAAGAAAAGTTTCAATTCATTCTTTACAAACTGAAGTTCTGTTCTGACTTGTTCAGTATGATCTACTTTGTGAAAAACAGCTGCCATTTCTTTTCTTTGTACACAGGTGAAAATCCTTTAAAGTAACTGGACAAGATGGTAATAGATTTTACTCAACTGTGCTTTGCATACCCAGGATGGAACAAACAATGGAGCATGTGGACTGGTAAAGTTCCCAGAGCAGGTCACCCATCAATAAATTAGTGATCAGCAGTGAATATCTGTGCGCTGCAGATCAGCCTAATTCATTGTAAATCCAGATTTGGACTAACCAATCTGCTCAATCTAACCATGACCTTTTTCAACTTGGCTGAGGCTTATTGCATTTGCTGAAATGATAATGTTCCCCTATCTATATAAAAACAAAATGATGGCTGAGACATAAAATAATTTTAACACCTGTAGTAAAATCTCATTCATTGCATCAACATAAGCAAATTTAATACTAGAATGTGTTTCTTATTGAATGGAAGTTAACTGGAAGTTAATACTAAAACTGTATGGCAACCCTAGGAATGTAATAAGTGATACATTCTAGCACTTAACGCAGGAGGGCAATTTGGTTGTTTAATTATTTAACAGTTTGCATAACCCTGATGGTATGGAATTTTCTAAATATGTCATTCCAGCTGTCAACAGTTTGTAATCACTGTAATGGATAATATTTCTTGCTTTCTCTTCAGTATTCTTCCTTCTTAAAAGCGAACTAAGTAGCACACATGTTTTCTTGGACTACCATGGATATATACATAAATAATGTTTTTATAAAATTAAAAAATAATTTGTGAAGCCTGGATTCCTGAAAGAGGTCTTTATTGCCTAACAATTTTAAAATGAAAATGCAATGTATAAAATCCTACTTCCATATCCCCCTATATCACCACATTGTGGGAAATGTAATTCTTATAAGCATGGAATCTCACCACCTCCATTCCCCCAGTGCTGGTCAGAAATAGGTCAGAGGAACCATAAAGGGCCATAGGCTGTTATAGGCTTTATATATATATATATATATATATATATATATATATATATATATATATATATATATATATATATATATATATACCGTATGGGGGTCATTTACTATAGCAACGCGGCGCTAATTGATGCAAATTATCACTAATTAGCGCTAATCGCACTAATTAGCACTAATTAACGCTAGAACGGTATTCATTATAGCGCTGGTGAGAAAATACACCCAAAATCGAATTTACTATAGTTCCCTGAAACCAAATAGCACCCAAACCCTTACTCTGATAAAACCTGGAGAATTGCACATGGAAATATTGTTTAGAGCATGATATAATTGCCTAAATAGTACTGAAATAGTACTGAAATATGCAGTATATTATTTAAAAAAGTGTAAAAAAGTGATTGCTACACTGAAATATCTTTAAAAGTCCGAGAAGAGATACATTCCCCATTTTTGTACAACTAGGTGCCAACACAACTGAGCATGCTCAGACCTGCAAATAGCTCTCATTTTAGCTCTAGTGTCTTTTTTACAGGGCGCTATAGTAAATATGAAAATGAGCGCTGAGTTAAAGAGCATTTTTTGGAAGTGAAAATCAGTGCTATTATAGTCCAATGCAAGTTTTAGCCATTGATTCTAATGATACAATTGTACCTTTCACAAATAAATCCTTTTAATGTTGAGACGAAATGTATCTTTCTCTGAAAAGCAACATTGTTGCTTCTACTTAAAATATTTTGCTTTTAAGAATGCTAGAATGTGAAATGTTTTGATGTTTTGGTAAAATATATTTTTCTCTGTCACTTTCACTTGTTACTCTCCATCTCACAACAATCTTTACCCAAACTCACACAGGTGTCTTTACAAAGCACAAACAATACCATTGCTGATGTAAATTTAAAATGGGTCACAATTTTTTGTGCTTTTTATTATTCCAAATCATAATTTGAGCCCAAAAAATGTGATATGTGTACCAACATCAGAAATCAAAATGTAATTCCCAAAAATTTTAGGGTAATATCACTATTCTACACTGACCCAAAAAGAACCACCAACTATCACAGAATAAATCAAGAAGAATAACTGGTGTGTAAGGTAATTCCATCATCTGTATGTCCAAAGAAATGCAGTATTTATGTGTATTTATGTGTAGGAGGTTTTCACATGTGTCAGCTCCGTGGCTTAGAGTTTAGAACTTCTGCTTAGCATCCCTGAGTGTCTGGGTTCAATTCCCAAACATGCTGCTTCATGTAGAGAAGTAGTCTCATCTCCCAGGTCCTAAAACCAAATGTAGTATTTATGTGTAGGAGGCTTCCACCACCATTGTAATTCTTGCCAGATACACTATCCATTCAAAAGTATTGGGGCGCCTGCCTTTACACACACATGAACTTTAATGGCCAGTCTTAGTCCTTAGTGTTAAAAATTGATTTGGTCCACCCTTTGCAGCTGGAACAGATTCTGGAAAGGCTAGGAAAGCTGTCCATAAGATTTAGTGTGTCTATGGAAATGTTTGACCAGGAGTGTATTTGTGAGGCCAGGCACTGATGTTGGATGAGAAAGCCTGGCTCGCAGTCTCTGCTCTAATTCAGTCAAAAAGGTGTTCTATCAGGTTGAGGCCAGGACTCTGTGCAGCCAGTCAAGTTCCTCCACCCCAAACTCGCTCACCCATGTCTTTGTGCAGTCATGTTGGAACAGGATGGAGCTATCCCCAAACTGTTCCCACAAAGTTGGGAGCATGAAATTGTCCAAAAAGTCTTGGTATGCTAATGCCTTAAGAGTTCCCTTCACTGGAACTAAGAGGCCAAGCCCAACCCCTGAAAAACAACCCCGCATCATAATCCCCCCTCCACCAAATGATTTGGACCAGTGCACAACGCAAGGTCCATAAAGACATGGATAAGTGAGTTTGGGGTGGTGGAACTTGAGTGGCCTGGACAAAATCCTGACCTCAACACAACAGAACACCTTGGGGGTGAATTAGAGAAGAGACTGTAAGCCAGGCCTTCTTGTCCAACATCAGTGCCTGACCTCACAAATGCATTTGAAAGAATGGTCAAACATTTCCATAGACACACTCCTAAACCTTGTGGACAGCCTTCCCAGAAGAGTTGAAGCTGTTATAGCTGCAAAGGGTGGGCCAAATTAATTTTTAACCCTACGTACTAAGACTGGGATGCCATTACAGTTTATATGCGTTTAAAGGCAGGCATCCCAATACTTAGGCCATTATATTGTATATTGCTTGTGACACTGAGCATGGCTATGGACTTAGGGCTGTTTCACACCACAGAGATGCAGAAAACATGCGTGAGGCTGCCTGCTGGCTAAGTGGGTAGCACTTCTGTCTAGCAGCACTGGGGTTGCTGGTTCAATTTCCCAACATCCTAATGCTTGTGTCAAAGTTTATATGCTCTCCATGTGTGGGTTTCCCACTACAATCCAAAAACATGCTGGCATATTATTTGTCTCCTGTCGAAATGCATTAGTCCCTAATGTAAGAAAATTAGTTTTGGACTTTAGATTGGAAGCTCATTGTAGCCAGGGACTGATGTTAAAGTATGTTAGCACTAATCATGCCCAGGGACTTGGACATTTAAAATTATAGGGTTTACACTGCACAGGTACATATGCTTAGAAAACTGTTGCTTTGTTTATGTGCATGCAAATGGACTTAGATCTGTGGCCTGTAGTTGGAGATTTGATGCACATAGCCAAGGGCTAACACAGTTGCAAATAGTATTATGTGTTCCTGCCCATCAGGTGCAATCACTTTAAACATACATGAAGAGACAGATTGAAAGATACTGGTGAGCGTGTACTTCTATTGGGCATGTGTCAGTGTGCTAACAATACAACCTGTCTTATATAAAGGGCTGCAGTAGGGGGGGTTCATTTGGCCTGAGAAGGCCAGGTTTTTTGCTTTGATTTATAGGGGCGAATGAATAATAGTGTGCCTATTGACAAATGCCCAACTGGGGGCTGTTTGTTGAAGTTCTTGTGCATTTTTTCAATCAAAAGTGGATTTATGTGGCCATGCTGTCAATGTTGTGTGTGTATTGTTCCTGTCTGTCCATGCAAACATGGTTTGGGAGCATGTGCTGACTTTCTACTCTTTGATCTCATTGCATAATCATGTACACAGAAATGCAGTTTCCAGCAGAACATGGTCACCAATGTATGTGTGTGGATTTGTGGGGTGGTGGTGGGTGTTCTATTTGTTATATTTTGAACATGTGGCTTTTTTAATATTATTTTGGAATGCTTTGTAAGAATAACGACTGTTAAGTATGTTTATATAATCTTGCAGATAAAAATGTGATGTGTTGCCTCTTATACACTGAAAGTAAAGCTGTGTCCACTCTAAGGTTTAGACAAATTTTAGAATGTACGCTCCTGTGAGCAGGGCCTGTAAAACCCAATTGCTAACTGTTTTGCTAAATGTAGCACCATATATCCTGTAGATTTTTTTTTTTTGAAGGTAGTAAATGAATGTACATAATTTTGTTTCTGCTAGTAAAATAAAAGTAAGTTATTGAGCTTGTTTGTTTTTTATTTGTTTATTTATTTTCTCTTTTCTTTCTTTCTTCTTTTAAATTAGTTTTGGGGGTGGTGGTTTGGGGGAAGTGCAAGATCTTTTACATCTTGGGTCCTCCCCAGGTCTATACCAGGCCCTTCAGGTCTAGTATGGATTCAGAGGGGACCCTATGCCAAAATTTAACAAAAATGGTGTGGGGTTCCCCCCCCATTACCAGGCCATTTGAGTCTGGTATGGTTATTAAGGGGAACCCTGCATCAAAATTTTAAAAAAATTGCATGGGGGTCCCCCAAAATCCATACCAGGCCCTTCAGGTGTGGATATTACAGTATCCAAACAAGAAGACTCGCTGCTCCAGGTGAGGTTTTAAAAGCCTGATGATCTGGACAGGTGCCCGCCTCGGCTCGCCTCCGTATATAGTCAAAAGAAGAAATGGCCACACTCTGTACTCAATCAAAATTATTTTATTCAGAACTAGGAATGAGGTTCAAGTTGGAGTCGAACTCATGTTCGCCAGTTCGTTGAACAGCAAACAAATTCGCAGCAAATTCAAAAGCCGCGGAACACCTTTTATAAGTCTATGGGAGAAATCAAAAGTGCTAATTTTAAAGGCTTATATGCAAGTTATTGAGTGTTTGAGGACCTGGGTCCTGCCCCAGGGGACATGGATCAATGAAAAAAAAGTTTTAAAAACGGCCGTTTTTTCAGGAGCAGTGATTTTAATAATGCTTAAAGTGAAACAATAAAAGTCTAATATTCCTTTAAATTTTGTACCTGGGTGTCTATAGTATGCCTGTAAAGGGGTGCATGTTTCCCATGTTTAGAACAGTCTGACAGCAAAATGATATTTCAAAGAAAAAAGTCATTTAAAACTACTCGCAGCTATTAATGAATTGCCGGTCCGACAATACACATAAAAGTTCATTGATAAAAACGACATGGGAATTCCCCACAGGGGAACCCCGAACCAAAATTAAAAAAAAAAAAATACATGGGGGTCCCCCTAAATTCCATACCAGGCCCTTCAGGTCTGGTATGGATATTAAGGGGAACCCCGGCCAAAAAAAAAAAATGGTGTGGGGTCCCCCTCAAAATCTATACCAGACCCTTCAGGTCTGGTATGGATTTTAAGGGGAACCCTGTGCCAAAATTAAAAAAAAAAATGGCACGGGGTCTCCCCAAAAATCCATACCAGACCCTTATTCAAGCACGCAACCTGGCAAGTCGCAGGAAAAGAGGGGGGGATGAGAGAGAGCCCCCCTACTGAACCATATGAGGCCACATGCCCTCAACATTGGAAGGGTGCTTTGGGGTAGCCCCCCAAAACACCTTGTCCCCATGTTGATGGGGACAAGGGCCTCATCCCCACAACCCTTGCCCAGTGGTTGTGGGGGTCTACGGGAGGGGGGCTTATCGGAATCTGGAAGCTCCCTTTAACAAAGGGACCCCCAGATCACGGCCCTCCCACCTGTGTGAACTGGTAAGGGGGTACGAAAGTACCCTTACCATTTCACAAAAAAAGTATCGAAAATGTTAAAAATGACAAGAGACAGTCCAGAGACAATTCCTTTATTTAAATGCTTCTTCTTTCTTCTATCTTCTATCTTCTATTTTCTTTCTTCTTTCTTCTATCTTCTATCTTCTATCTTCCTTCAGTTTCTTCCTCAATCTTCTTCTTCTTCTGGTTCTTCTGGTTCTTCCTCCAGTGTTCTCGTCCAGCATCTTCCTCCACGGTGCCGGCGTCTTCTTCCCTTCTTCTTCTCAGGCCACTCCGCATTCACCATGATGGGAGGCTCCCGCTGTGTTACGCTTCTCCTCTTCTGACAGTTCTTAAATAACGGAGGGTGGGGCCACCCGGTGACCCTGCCACCCCCTGATGCACGGGGACTTGACGGGGACTTCCCTGTAGCATTCCCCATGACGTCAGAGGGGGCGGACAGGGAAGTCACCGTGCGTCAGAGGGGGGCGGGGTCACCAGGTGGCCCCACCCTCCATTATTTAAGAACCGTCAGAAGAGGAGAAGCGTCACACAGCTGGAGCCTCCCATCATGGTGGATGCGGAGCGGCCTGAGAAGGAGAAGGGAAGAAGATGCCAGCACTGCGGAGGAAGATGCCAGACAAGAATACCGGAGGAAGAACCAGAAGAACCAGAAGAAGAAGAAGATGGAGGAAGAAACCGAAGGAAGATAGAAGAAAGAAGATAGAAGAAAGAAGAAGCATTTAAATAAAGGAATTGTCAAAAACTGTCTCTGTTGTCATTTTTAACATTTTTTAAACTTTTTTGTGAAATGGTAGGGATACTTTTGTACTCCCTTACCATTTCACACTGGGGGGGAGGGCCGGGATCTGGGGGTCTCCTTGTTAAAACTATGGAAATTTTTGTTTTTTTAGAAAATAGAATCATTAACCTTGATGACATCTTTGAAAAACAAGAGATCAATATAGTGGAAGATATTGAGAATATTTTTAGAAAAATGGGCCACCTGATGGAGAAAAAGATTAATGCATGGTAACATATCACCACACATGAGAAGTATATTAAAGATAAACTAATACCAGGAAGATTAAGATGGGATGTATCCATTAATTATGGATTACTAGATAAGGAGTCAACAGATGAATGGTTCCATTTTTTCAATGATAAGAGCTTGGAGCTATTAGATTTCCTGATTAAGAAAAAACAGCGGAAGATTAGGAACCTAGATCATGCTATCTCCGAATTAAAAGTGGGTCTGGAACCATCAAAGGAACTTCCAGAATTTATTGCATTATCTAAACAACTGAATAGAGATATGGAGCAAAAAGATAAGGAAACAGCTGCTAGAAAGAAAAGAAAATCTCAAAGAGATATTAAATATCATGAAGATGACTTATGCCCCGTACACACGATTGGACATTGATCGGACATTGAAACTTGTTTTGCGAACACACGGTCGCACAAAGTTGTCAGAATTTCCGATCACCAAGAACGCGGTGACGTACACCACGTACGACGAGACTAGAAAAGGCCAGTTCAGAACCAAGCGTGGCACCCTTTGTGCTCCTTTTGCTAATCTCGTGTTAGTAAAAGTTTGGTGAGAGACGATTCACGCTTTTTCAGACTTGTTTACAGATCATTTTCTGCTGTTCAGTTTGTGCTTGTGGGTTTGTATCTGCTCTTCAGTGCATGCAGCGAGTTACGCGTGACTCTTGTCATTGTGTTCTTGTTCGTTCGTTACTGTTTTTCAGGTCACTCTTCACAGGCCTTGCTGTTCTTCAGTGCATTCTGTTACCTCGTTCTGAGCAGCCGACCGTTTTCTAGCCATGTTGCGTATACGTACTCCTCGTAGAGTTCATGCTGTGCGGGGGCTTGGTGTTGGGGTCCTTACCTTGACACAAGTCCAGTCCATGAACAGGGTGGGGAGGAGTTCATGGACCAAGAATTGGTTGCTCCAGCGTGACCAGCTCTGTCATATGCCTTTGCTCCGTGAGATCCGTGAGAATAATCCTGATGATTTCAGGAACTTTCTCCGGATGACAGACCCCGTATTTCACCGTTTGTTAGCTTTGCTGACCCCCTATATCAGTTCTCAACAGGCATCTCCCCCCAGGCTCTGGGGATCATTATCCCAGAGATCTGTTCTGCCATCATTCAGGTCCTGCAGAAGGAGTATATTAAGGTAAGATTTATCCTTTAATATCACATTTTATTGTATTTAATGTTTGATAATGTATTGTATTTCTTTCTTCGTTCCCTAATTACCATGATTGGAATATGCTGTGAATGTCCCCTTTGTCCTCATGCATGCTGAATTTTTATGTAATTATTTTTTTTTTTCCTTCATACATATTTGCCTTCATGTACCTCCCCAGCATGGTCTCCTGGCCCTATATTCACCTTGTGTATTCACTAAACAATGCATTTTATCAGCTCCATAGTAGTGCTTTATCCCAAACACCCCCTAAAATGCTTTAAAATGTGATTTGTGCTTTAAATTCAGGCAGCGTGCCCAAGGCCTTTTTTGGGGGGTCCCCAAATCATTTGGAACCCTCCCTCCCCTCAACTGCTAAGTCAGCTGATACCAATTCTCTATCTATCCTCAATCATCCATCTGGTGACTTTGCCAAACCCATACACACTATACCCATCTCTTTAGTGGTCAGATTTATGGATGAATTCCCCAAAGCATGTAGTGCAAGGGCCTGCCTGTATACTTTCAAATGGTACTGTTTAAAGTTTTTGTATACTATTATTATCTTGATAGGTAATAGTAGAATTTCCAAATGTGCTCAAATGTGTACAATGTGTATTTATATCTTTGTATTATGACACTTCTTACCTTTTCAGTGGGCTGTCAATAGTGTAACTAAGGAGGGGCTGGCCAAAGTAATATCCATTATATAGGCATTCATCTCTCAATGAAGTGGAGAGGGTTACCTGTTCAAGAGCCCCCCCCTAAAATGTTAAAAATGGCCCATGAGAGGGGGGAAGAGGAATCTGATAGGTGTACCTTATACTTTGGTCTTTAAAAACTCCCTCAAATAAATGTTATCTTGATGCTGGCCAAGAATGTTGGTGTCTAATTTGCTTTCCCTGTTTATGTGCAAAATGACTAATTTTTTGTTGTTGTTTGACTCCACAGTTTCCTCCCATGCCACAGGAATGGCAGACTGTGGCCTCCCACTTTGCCCAGCGGTGGGACTTTCTTAACTGCGGAGGGGCAATTGATAGGAAACACGTCCACATCGTCCCACCACCCAACTCGGGGTCATACTATTATAATTACAAGGGGTTCAATAGTATTGTGATGTTGACGGTGGTGTCGGCTACTTACGAGTTCCTGTATGTGGACGTGGGGAAGAATAGCCGGATGTGCGATGGTGGAGTCATCACCCAGATGGAGTTCTACAGGTGTCTCCAGAATGGCAGCTTGGACTTGCCACCTCCAGAAGACTATGTGGAAGGACTCCCATTCGTCTTCGTTGCAGATGAAGTGTTTGCGCTGGGGGGACCATCTTATGTGGCCATTCCCGATGAGGACCCTCACCCTGGACCAGAGGGTTTTTAATTACCAGCTGGCCAGAGCCAGAAGCGTGGTGGAGAACACGTTTGGAATCATGGCCAGCCGGTTCCGCCTATTTCTTACACCCATACACATGGCGGAGTATAAACTGAATTATATTATCCTGGCGTGCTGTGTTCTACACAACTTTTTACGGCAACATTCTGCCAACTATGCTGGCTCAGTTGGGCCTGAGGCTGGAATTTTAAATGAAACAACCCTGACGGCACTTGAAAGTGGCCGTCCTGGCTTGCCCCCCCTGAGTGCCTGTGATGTCCGGCTAAGATACCTTGAATAATTTGTGGGTAGGGGGCTATCAATATGCCAGACGATGTCTGAAACCTTTTTCAAATAATAAAAAAAAATAACTACTCAAATCTTTGGTGACATTTACTGCTTGTGTTTCTTTTAGCTGACCCTGACAGAAATGTGGTGAGTTCTGAAAATGGTGTGATTGTGTAACCTTACAAAGCACTGTTGGGTGTTATTTACTAAAGGCAAAGACACTTTGCACTACAAGTGCACTTGAAACTGCACTTGTAGTGCAAAGTGGATTTGCCCTTAGGAAATAACACCCATTGTAACAGAAAACACCAATTAGAGCACCACAAAAGTGTTGGAACGTTGAGACAATAATCCACACATTCTTGATTAACAATCTTTTTAATACCAGCACAATCACATGTGCATTTAGAAAAGGTTTTTAAAACAAACCAACATGTTTGTTGTATAACAATTTTTGGGGTCACATTAGAAAAAGTAGAAATGTCCATTTAAGCTAAAACAGGCATGTTTAAAACCAACAAGGAAGACACAAATCTTGAACTTACAAAGTTCACATTTGGTAGAACTTGAAGGCAATATCAGACATGAGTATTTACAAACTGTGTTTGATATTACGTTCAGATGGGGTGAAGTCACCCCAGGAAAAGCCAAATTTTGAAGATGCACACAAATTGCCGAATGTCAACATGTGCTAGCTGCCATCATGGGGGATCAAGGGACGTGTTTTTGGGGTGCAACCCCTTCCTCACAGCTACTTTATTATTGAGGAAGGGGTTGCACCCTAAAAACGTGTCTATTGATCTCCCGTGATGGCAGATAGCACATGTTGACACACTGTGTGCATCTTTAAAATTTGGCTTTTCGCAAATATGTCAAAAAATGGTAAAAATTTTTAGCACACAAAAAACCCAAGGGATTTTGAGGGGTTTTAAACATCAATGATGTTCTTCATTTTTTGTTGAACATCATTGATGTTTTTCAGGATGTTTTCCAAGTCCCTATTACACCCCATGATCTCCCCGATTAGGATCTGTGTACTTTCCGAGGTGAAATGCCCTGGATCCACAACATCACGATCACCTAAAAAAATAGAAACAAAAACACACCATGTATTATAAATATGCCGCCATCCATCTCTTACCTGAGCCTGTGGTCGCAGACACTCACCTGTTGTGGTGCCAATTTCCACCACATCTTCCTCCTCCTGCTCTGCTTGGCTTGGGTGGATTTCCCCTTCTTCCAGAGGTGGGGGGTCTGTGGTCTCCTCGGATGAGGGGTGTCCTGTGAGTCTTTTCTCCCCTATGTAAAAAAAAATAGGTATACTTAGCACACAGATATTTTATGGCAGAAATAGGAATATGAAACATTGCTTGGAAGTGGGGTACAATTGTTTATTTTGGCAGAGTTCCAAGATGTAGAATTTAGGGTTGTCCCGATACCACTTTTTTAGGACCGAGTACAAGTACCGATACTTTCTTTCAAGTACTCGCCGATACCGATTACCGATACTTTTTTTTTAAATGTCACGCAACAGTGTTTTTTTGTTTTTTTTTGTTTTTTTTTTAACAGTGCTTGCTTTTTTTTTTGGGGGGGGGGGGGGGTGAACGGTGTATGTGTGTGTTTTTTTTTTTTTTATTTACAACTTTTATTTTTTACAATAATATTTTTTTTATTCTTTATTTTTTTTTTTGTTTTTTTTTTTTTCATTAGCCCTTTTGGGGGCTTTGGTGAGATATCAGGGGTCTTAACAGACCTCTGATATCTCCCCCTTGAGACAGAGAAAGAGACAGAGGATAGAGATTCCCCAGTCCATTTCTCTGCAGCCTCAGCTGCACTGAGAATGAATGGAGAGAAGACAGCAGCTTCTCTCCATTCATAAACTGACACATCGTAATCACAGGAGATTACAATGTTTCAGTTATTGTGAATGGAGAGAGTCAGCTGACTCTATCCATACACAAAGGAAGGAGGAGGGGGACTGAGGAACGGAGGGGGAGAACGGAGGGAGACAGATAAGGAGAGAGGAACGGAGGGGACAGATAAGGAGAACAGAACGGAGGGGACAGATAAGGAGAGCAGAACGGAGGGGACAGCGGAGAGGCACAGAGGAACAGAGGGGGCACGGAGGAGGATGCAGTGACAGTCAGCGGTGAGCGATCACCGCTGTATGTCACTAAAGCTGGTGAAAGCCACTGGGGGAGAATCTTGTAACTCCCCCACGCGCCGATCACAGCTGTCTTCCAGGTATCGGGGTAAGCATCGGGAGCATTTGCCCGAGTACAAGTACTCGGGCAAATGCTCGGTATCGGTGCCGATACCGATACTAGTATCGGTATCGGGACAACCCTAGTAGAATTTTTATTGTCCTTTGTCAAGCTTCAATACTTTACCTGTTTTGTACAAGCTTCACAGATGGAGACACCCCTATAGTATACACTGGAGCACCTGTGTGGTCCCCTTAATAAAAAGGGTGTTCTTGTGTCCCACACTAGTGCTCCAGAGTCCAGATGTGAAAACTGCTGAGTGTCCTCTCCTTACACAGAATCTAGTTTGCATTTCATTCTAGTTACAAACCCATCTACACAACCAAATTATTTTCAGACAAGTAGGCCATAAAAAATGTGGGCAAATGCATATGGCCAAAACAATGGTGTTATCTAGGCCGAACGAACAATGTTTTATACGAACGAATAATGTGCCCATGAACATGAAAGTTGCCATTTTAAACTGGATAACAGTTAAGAAAAGCACATGGAGCAGCACAAACGTAATAAACATAAAGAATAGGAACACAGGACAACTACTTACTTTTTTGCAGCACTCTCCGGGTCTTTCTGTACTGCTCGTGCTCTCTTAATTTGAGGTACGACCACCGTTTCCTGAGCTGATCTTTCGATCCTCGTACCCCGAAATTCCGGTGCAGACTCTTTACCACTTTCGCCATGATCTTGGCCTTTCTGACATTGGGGTTGGGGTAAGGTACATACTTCCCGTCATAGTCGGCCCTCTTCAGGATGTCGACCATCTCCAACATCTCCCCAAAGGACATATTTGAGGCCTTAAATCGTCTCCTTCTGGATCGTGACGTTTCTGGCTCCGGGCTTTCCTCCCCCTCCTCCTCATTGCTGTAATTAGCACGCACCTGCTGTGTCTCCGCCATGTTCTCTTCCCCCACTGTGCCGATCGAGGGGAGTGGAATAGAATAGAAAGAACGTCAGGGGAGGGCGGAGTTTCATGCATGCGCAGTGTGTATAAAGCGTAACACGCATGCGTAGTACATACGATCTGTGAGCGGAGGAAGGAGTATCGGAGGCGCCGATCGTGATAATGAAGGTAAGATCTAAACTTGGGCCTATACTGCTTCTAGATTGAGGCCTATATTGTAACAAGGAGAGTTTTGCCTGACATTAGGGTTTGTCTCGTGTTGTGTCTTGCAGATAAAATGGATGGCTTCAATGACCACAACTTCCTCCCCCTGTTCATAGACAAGTACAGGGAGCTGCCCTGTCTGTGGCAGGTGAAACATCCACATTATAATAATAAACAAAAGAGGCAGACAGCGCTGGAGAAACTGCTGGAGTTGGTGAAGCCGGTGGTCCCCACAACAACCATCCCCTATTTAAAAGCCAAAATTGGTGGCCTGAGGAGCACTTATCTTAGGGAGTGCAAGAAGGTCACGGATTCCCAGAGGTCCAGAGCTGCAGCAGATGACATTTATGTCCCCAGGCTGTGGTACTATGAGAGACTGCGATTTCTGTCAGACCAGACTGGATTCAGGGAATCCCTCTCAACCCTTCCTTCCACTCTTCCTTCCACCCCAGCTGAGGCTTCCGATGTCCAACCTGGGACTTCCAGCCAGGAAGAAGTGGAGGAGCCCAGCTTGAGCCAGGTATAGCATTCTTCTATAGATTTCTGGTCAATAAAGAAATGATGTTTACTAGATGTTATTATTGATCACTAATTACTGATTTAATAAAGGCATTTACATATCAATAGACAGTAGTGGGCAAAAATAATTGGGACAAGAATGAAAAATGCTGGGCTCAGAATGATAGTCTTTTATATTTGTTAACATTCAATTTGCAACAGTCATGAGATGAAAATTGTGTGTGATTGATGAAGTAAAAACTAAAACTATGTCCCTTTTTCATACACAGGAAGACCTCAGCCAGGACGAGGCTCAGGAATGTGGCACACAGGAGGAGGCTGTGGAATGTGGCAGCCAGGAGGCGGCAGGGGTTAGTGGCGGCCAGGAGGAGGCAGCCAGGAGAAGCCTGGGACCAGTAGGAGCCTGACAGAATCACAGGTCTCTCCCCTCCGCCTTCCAAACAAAAGACCCAGGAAGGGGAGTCATGTGCAGGATTCAGCTCTCAGGCTCATTCAAGAGGCTTCTGCGTCCCTCAGAGCCACCCCCACTCCTGAAGAGGCCATTGCCTGCATGGCACCACCAAACTGCAGGGCATGCAGGAGGGCCAACGTCAGCTGTGTGAGGACCTTCTTTATAAAGTCCTAATTAAGGGGGTGAGGGGCGAAATCACACCCAATACCCACCTGAGTGAGGTGGAACATCCTCCTCCTCCTCCTCCTGCCACAACTTCACCACCACAGCCACAGCGTGGAAGGAAGCATGGAAGGAAGACCAGAGAGTGATGACCCTGGGTTCAGTCTGGTCTGACAAAAGATGCAGTCTCTTGTATGACCACAGCCTGGGGACACAGATGTGATCTGCTGCTTTCAGGATCTCTGGGACTTCTGGACCAGACTGCACTCCCTTATATATGGACTCCTCAGGCCACCAATTTTGCTGTCAAATAATTGATGTGTGCCCTGGGGGTCAAAGGCTTCACCAATTTCTGCTGTTTCTCCAGCGTTGCCTCCCTCTTTGTTTGGTTGTGAGCCCTTAATAAAGGTTTTTTTGGTTTCAGTTGACTCGCCTATGTGTGTTTTCCTTCAAAAAGGACAGTTTGTTTGTGAGGAGGCAGGTAAATTTCAAAATACAATGTGAAATTAATAAGAGACACCAACACCAAGCAATCTCCTTGAGATACATAGTTACATAGTAGGTGAGGTTGAAAAAAGACACAAGTCCATCAAGTCCAACCTATGTGTGTGATTATGTGTCAGTATTACATTACATATCCCTGTATATTGCGGTCATTCAGGTGATTATCTAATAGTTTCTTGAAGCTATCAATGCTCCCCGCTGAGACCACCGCCTGTGGAAGGGAATTCCACATCCTTGCCGCTCTTACAGTAAAGAACCCTCTACGTAGTTTAAGGTTAAACCTCTTTTCCTCTAATTGCAATGAGTGGCCACGAGTCTTATTAAACTCTCTTCTGCGAAAAAGTTTTATCCCTATTGTGGGGTCACCAGTACAGTATTTGTAAATTGAAATCATATCCCCTCTCAAGCGTCTCTTCTCCAGAGAGAATAAGTTCAGTGCTCGCAACCTTTCCTCATAACTAAGATCCTCCAGACCCTTTATTAGCTTTGTTGCCCTTCTTTGTACTCGCTCCATTTCCAGTACGTCCCTCCTGAGGACTGGTGCCCAGAACTGGACAGCATACTCCAGGTGCGGGCGGACCAGAGTCTTGTAGAGCGGGAGAATTATCGTTTTATCTCTGCAGTTGATCCCCCTTTTAATGCATGCCAATATTCTGTTTGCTTTATTAGCAGCAGCTTGGCATTGCATGCCGTTGCTGAGCCTATCATCCACTAGGACCCCCAAGTCCTTTTCCATCCTAGATTCCCCCAGAGGTTCTCCCCCCAGTGTATAGATTGCATTCATATTTTTGACACCCAAATGCATTATTTTACATTTTTCTACATTGAACCTCATTTGCCATGTAGTCGCCCACCCCATTAATTTGTTCAGGTCTTTTTGCAAGATTTCCACATCCTGCTGAGAAGTTATTGCCCTGCTTAGCTTAGTATCATCTGCAAATACAGAGATGGAACTGTTTATCCCATCCTCCAGGTCATTTATGAACAAATTAAATAGGATTGGTCCCAGCACAGAACCCTGGGGAACCCCACTACCCACCCCTGACCATTCTGAGTACTCCCCATTTATCACCACCCTCTGAACACGCCCTTGTAGCCAGTTTTCAATCCATGTACTCACCCTATGGTCCATGCCAACGCACCTTATTTTGTACAGTAAACGTTTATGGGGAACTGTGTCAAATGCTTTTGCAAAATCCAGATACACCACGTCTACGGGCCTTCCTTTATCTAGATGGCAACTCACCTCCTCATAGAAGGTTAATAGATTGGTTTGGCAAGAACGATTCTTCATGAATCCATGCTGATTACTGCTAATGATATCATTCTTATTACTAAAATCTTGTATATAGTCCCTTATCATCCCCTCCAAGAGTTTACATACTATTGATGTTAGGCTAACTGGTCTGTAATTCCCAGGGATGTTTTTTGGGCCCTTTTTAAATATTGGTGCTACATTGGCTTTTCTCCAATCAGCTGGCACCATTCCAGTCAATAGACTGTCTGTAAAAATTAGGAACAACGGTCTGGCAATCACCTGACTGAGTTCCCTAAGTACCCTCGGATGCAAGCCATCTGGTCCCGGTGATTTATTAATGTTAAGTTTCTCAAGTCTAATTTTAATTCCGTCCTCTGTTAACCATGTAGGTGCTTCCTGTGTTGTGTCATGAGGATAAACACTGCAGTTTTGGTTACTGAAGCCCCCCGATTCACTCGTGAATACTGAGGAGAAGAATAAATTCAATACCTCTGCCATCTCCCCATCCTTTGTAACCAGATGTCCTTCCTCATTCTTTATGGGGCCAATATGGTCTGTCCTCCCTTTTTTACTGTTTACATACTTAAAGAATTTCTTGGGATTTTTTTTGCTCTCCTCCGCTATGTGTCTTTCATGTTCTATCTTAGCCATCCTAATTGCACCCTTACATTTCTTATTGCATTCTTTATAAATTCTGAATGCTGTGGATGATCCCTCAACCTTGTATTTTTTGAAGGCCTTCTCCTTTGCTTTTATATGCATTTTTACATTGGAGTTAAGCCATCCAGGATGTTTGTTCGCTCTTTTAAATTTATTACCCAATGGGATACATTGGCTAATGCCCTTGTTTAATATGCTCTTAAAGCAAACCCATCTCTCCTCTGTATTCTTTGTTCCTAATATTTTATCCCAATTTATGCCTTTTAGCAAGGTTTGTAGTTTAGGGAAGTTGGCTCTTTTGAAATTCAGTGTCTTTGTGTTCCCTTCATGTCTCCTATTTGTGTGATTTATACTGAAACTAATTGACCTGTGATCGCTGTTACCTAAATTGCCCCGTATTTCCACATCTGTTATCAGGTCTGTATTGTTGGTAATCAGTAGATCTAGTAATGTTTTATTTCTAGTTGGTGCGTCTACCATCTGACCCATAAAATTGTCCTGCAAGACATTAAGGAACTGGCGAGCCTTAAATGAATGCGCGGTTCCCTCCGCCCAGTCTATGTCTGGATAATTAAAATCCCCCATTATGATAACACTTCCCATCCTTGCTGCTAATCCAATTTGTGATAGGAGATCCGTCTCCACTTCCTCCCTCAGGTTAGGGGGCCTATAGCATACTCCCAGTATTATTTTCCCCTTAGCTTCATCCCTTTGGAGCTCTACCCATAAAGATTCCACCTCCTCCCTAGCCCCCTCAGTGATGTCATCTCTCACATTCACTTGTACATTATTCTTGATATATAGGCATACCCCTCCCCCTTTTTTACCCTCTCTATCCTTGCGGTATAGGGTATACCCTTGAATGTTTGCCAGCCAATCATGAGAGCTGTTGAACCAGGTCTCTGAAATTCCCACAAAATCCAAATCCTCCTTGTACAACAGTATCTCTAGTTCACCCATCTTGTCCGCCAGGCTCCTGGCATTGGTGAACATGCCACATAGTTTAGACCGGTCGCATATTGTCCTCGTATTGGGTGTTTCAAGATTGCAACTTGGACTTGCTACTATACTCACCTTGTGTTTTTGTGCTTTGGTTAACCTACCACTAATGCCCCCAATACTACCCTCTGGAATATCTTCCGCGCTGGCTATCACTGTCTCTGGACCCTCCCCCCATCGCCTAGTTTAAAAACCCCTCTAACTTTTTGGCCATCTTCATTCCCAGCAGATCTGCACCCTCCTCATTTAGGTGCAGTCCGTCCCTTCTATAGTACCGGTTACCGACTGAGAAGTCGGCCCAGTCCTCCAGGAACCCAAAAGATGAAATAATACAAGATAATAATGGTGTTGTGGTAACTTGACACACAAAACACACACAAAAATATTCTGGATGTTAAATAACTAAAAAAAAAAAAAAAAAAAAAAAAAAAAAACAAGATCAGCCTTGGAAAAAATACAACAAAAAAAAAAAATAAGAAAAATCACATCAGGCTTGAAAAAAAAAACACAAAAAAATGATATAGATTTTTGGTCAGATGTGACAAATCATAATATATTGAGGGAATCACGATAAATAAGAAAGAAAGAAGTTTGTGAGAACTCTGTGTGAATATCAGCAGCAAAACTACTTCGTTCTTCCTGCATTATAAAGAAGAAGAGAGTGCACTGTATTAAACAATTTTAAAGATTGTAGCCTGATGAAAGTGCTCTATCCATTCCCAATGCTAATTTTACCAGACCGAGCTGTTCCATCCCGGAATTTCTTCTGAGCATGCCTGGCACTTTGTGCGTCGGAATTGTCCACACACAGTCAGAATTGACGCGATCAGATTTTGTTGTCGGAAAATTTTATAGCCTGCTCTCAAACTCTGTGTCACGGAAAATCCGATGGAAAAAGTCCGATGGAGCCCACACACGGTCGGAATTTCCAACAACATGAACACAATCGATTGCACATTTTGTGTACGGGGCATTAGTCTTTAAATGGCAGAATAAGATTGAGGGAACTACTCTTAAATCTACTAATAGTTCCCCTGAGAAAGAAGTGAGAAAGAAGTGAAGATAAAAGAAGACAATGGAGTAGGAAAAGGGGGAGCTCAATCTAGCAATGGAACACAAGGTGATTATAACACTTATAACACCCCCAATCAGAAATCAAGAGGAAATGACAATAGCAATAGGAAGAAGCCCTATTGGAGGAATAATTGGCAGAATAACTGGCAAAATAATAGTCACAATCAAGCGAGACCGTATTAACAATCCTATTATGGAAGAAGATCTCCAACACCACCATGGAGGAATTATGTAATACCAGACATAAATCATTACTAAATGATGAGTGAATAACCTATTTATGATGGTCATTACACAGTTTCGAAATATAATAAATTTGAACCACTAAGGAGAAATGATGAATGTGGGAGAACACCTAAACATCATCATGAGAGAAGATTTGAGCAGATTCGTGATAGAACCCCACAATGTTTTTTTAGAGGTGAGACAGTGAGAATCCCTGAGGCAGTATCATCAGGAGGTGAGAGCTCGGAGAACCCCAAATGGACCCCAGACCCCAGATTGGGAAGAAGAACAAAAAGGGAGGAAGAGAGGAACCCGGAACCCCAAAGGGGGTGAGATCGGTTAGAATGAAACAGAAGGACACCAAGAGGAACCCCAGACACCAGATCTGGAAGAAACGAAAATCGAGGCGAGGATGCCGAGCCAGAATCAAAAAACAAAAGAAAAAGAGAATAGTGGGTCAAGGTATTGTGAATATTAGCGGCATTGAATTGACACAACAAGAGATGAAGGTAATTGATACAGGCTTAAAGTTCACCCCAAAAAAGAATCTAAACAAATGTAATACATATGTGAATATACAGAAATTCACCAGTAGTCTAAATATTATGAAGTATATGATGAGTAAATGGGAGAAAAACTGCTAAAGAAGAGCAATGAAAGTGTGGATATTGTATATAGTACTCAGAAACAAACCTCTCTTCAACCCTCCGCCTGGAAATGAGGGATATTTGGATGTGTTTCAGAGGATGGTTTTAAGTGATCTTCATGATCTTAAAATTAAGAAAGTCCTTGATCCAGGTGATATAAAAATGGAATTTAAAAAATTAGAGGAAAGAAAAGATATAGTGATAAGGCCTGCGGACAAGGGAGGTGCAATAGTGATACAGTCTAAAGAATCATACAAAGAAGAACTCAACCAACAACTGCAGGATAAAAACACTTACCAAAGGTTGTTGAGTAGTCCAACCTTAAGATATAAGGAAGAACTGAAGAAAGTGATTGAGAAGGGTTTGACTAAAGGGATATTGAACAAAAAGGAAGGAAGATACCTTCAGCCTGACACGTGTAGAATCCCAGTAATATACACACTCCCGTAAATTCACAAAGACAGAGTCAATTCCCCAGGAAGACCCATTTTGAACAGGGTTGACTCTGTGGGAGCAAGAGTTGAAGACTACATAGATTGGTTTCTGCAGCCTGTGGTATGTAAAACTAAATCCTATCTGAGGTATACGAAACATCCTATCCAGCTGCTGGACACTGTTCAGTTGAATAATGGCCCTGTGTTATTGTTAACAGCAGCTGTTGCATCCCTGTACACTAGCATCAATCATGAGGAAGCCATACAAGCAACAAAATGGGCCATAAGAAAACTCAGTGGACTGAAATGTGTACAAAGATGCTTTCTGTTAAACTGTCTCCAATATAGTTTGGAACACAACTACTTTTGGTATGAGAAGACCTTCTTCAAGCCGACACGGGGGTAACTAATTTATATATGGCAGAATGGAAGGAGAATGCTCTGTATAAAGATAAACTACAACAATTACTATTGTATAAAAGATTAATCAATGACCTGATTGTCATATGGGCTGGAGATAAAGAAAGTCTGATGGATTTCTGTTTCAATTTAAATACAAATACTAAAAATGTAAAACTCTCCTGGGAAATAAGTAGTGAAGAAATCAATTTTTTGGATTTAGAAATAAGGATTGAGGGAAGAAAATTAGTTACGCAGATGTACTTCAAACCGGTGGACAGAAATAGTTATCTACCAATGGACAGTTTCCACTATGCACCCTGGCTCACAAATATACTGAAAGGCCAACTAATTAGATTGAGGAGAAATTGCACGAGAGATAAAGAGTTTGGCGAACAGGCCAAACTGATTGGAAATAGATTTATACAAAAGAGATATAAACCAGAATTTATCCAACAGAAGACACAAGAAGTAGCAGAAATGGAGAGAGAGAAACAAATTCAGGATTCGATAAATGTACAACAGAAAAATACTATTCACTTGGTAATGGACTACAATATCCAACATAAACCAGTTGAGCAAATTTTAAAGAAGCACTGGAACATAATAAAAAGCAGACCATTATTTGGGAACATTTTTACAGGAAATGCCAAGATTCACATATAGGAGAGCACCCACTCTCAGAGACTGGATTGCTAAGAAGGTACTTGATTCTCCATCTAAAACTCAATTTTTTTTTCTTTGAGGGAAAAGGTTATTACCCATGTAAAAACTGCTACACCTGTAGACGTACAAAAGCAAACAAAAAGAAGAAAAACTAGATTCAAATATGTAGTAACAGGAAAAGAATATGTAATTGAAGATTTCATATCATGCAAGACTGAGGATGTAGTTTACCTTTTAGAGTGTCCATGCCACATCTAGTATGTGGGGAGGACCAAAAAACCGCTATGGAAGAGATTGAGAGAACACACACAAAACATAAAAAATGTTTTTTTGAAACACAGCCTATCTAGGCACTATGCTCAGGTTCACAATAAAGATCCCTCCTCATTGTTAGTTTGTGGTATAGAAAAATATAAACCGCATTCGAAGGGTGATAACAAAATTATTAAACTCAGTCAGGCAGAATCAAGATGGATCCATGAATTACTGACTTTATCACCTCTGGGACACAACATAGAATTTGATCTTAACTTTTTTTTATCTAATTTTTTATTTTATTTTTTAATTTTAAATAGCTTTTTTACTTATCCACTAGATGTCGCTCTGTATTCTAGTTATTTTTATGATTACCACTCTTAACCACTAGATGGTGCTATTTGGTCCGATATTGAGTATCTAGTTTATATGGAAAAGGTGCATTTTGTATCTCTGCTCACTAGATGTCACCCTGAACACTTCCATTGTATATGCTATCTGGATTATTAATCAACAGGTGACGCTGTGTTATATTTTATTAAGTACTTAAGTGTATATGGAACAAACATATGCTTTATTATATATTTGAGTTTTTTAATTGAATACCAGTATATGTGATGCCCTTGTAGGAGATTTTGAGAGGACTTTTCAATAGATATGAAATGTTTGAATGATCTCTGATGCTGCTATGACAGCGGAGGTGTGTATATAAGTATGGATGAGCCGAACACCCTCTGATTCAGTTTGCAGCAGAACATGCGAACAGCCAAAAAATTTGGCAGAACACACGAACACCGTTAAAGTCTATGGGACAAGAATAGGGATGAGCTTCGAGTTCGAGTCGAACTCATGTTTGGCTCGAACATCGGCTGTTTGCAAGTTCGCCGAACAGCGAACAATTTGGGGTGTTCGCGGCAAATTCGAATGCCGCGGAACACCCTTTAAAAGTCTATGGGAGACATCAAAAGTGCTAATTTTAAAGGCTTATATGCAAGTTATTGTCATAAAAAGTGTTTGGGGACCTGGGTCCTGCCCCAGGGGACATGGATCAATGCAAAAAAAGGCTGTTTTTTCAGGAGCAGTGATTTTAATAATGCTTAAAGTCAAACAATAAAAGTGTAATATCCCTTTAAATTTCGTAGATGGGGCTGTCTATAGTATGCCTGTAAAGGGGCGCATGTTTCCCATGTTTAGAACAGTCTGACAGCAAAATTACATTTCAAAGGAAAAAAAGTCACTACTTGCGGCTATTGCATTGCCGGTCTGACAATACACATAAAAGTTCATTGATAAAAACGGCATTGGAATTCCCCACAGGGGAACCCCGAACCAAAATGTAAAAAAAAAATGACGTGGGGGTCCCCCTAAATTTCATACCAGACCCTTCAGGTCTGGTATGGATTTTAAGGGGAACCCCACGCCGAAATTTAAAAAAAAACGGCGTGGGGTCCCCCCAAAAATCCATACCAGACCCTTATCCGATCACGCAACCTGGCAGACCGCAGGAAAAGAGGGGGGACGAGAGAGAGGCCCCCCTCCTGAACCGTACCAGGCCACATGCCCTCAACATTGGGAGGGTGCTTTGGGGTAGCCCCCAAAACACCTTGTCCCCATGTTGATGAGGACAAGGGCCTCATCCCCACAACCCTGGCCGGTGGTTGTGGAGGTCTGGGGGTGCGGGGCCTATCGGAATCTGGAAGCCCCCTTTAACAAGGGGACCCCCAGATCCCGGCCCCCCTGTGTGAAATGGTAAGGGGATACAAAAGTACCCCTACCATTTCACTAAAAAACTGTCAAACATGTTAAAAATGACAGTTTTTGACAATTCCTTTATTTAAATGCTTCTTCTTTCTTCTATCTTCCTTCATCTTCTTCTTCTTCTTCTGGTTCTTCTGGCTCTTCTGGTTCTTCCTCCAGTGTTCTTGTCCAGCATCTCCTCCGCGTCTTCTATCTTCTTCTCCTCTGGCCGCTCCACACCCATGGCATGGGGGGAGGCTCCCGCTCTTCTCTTCATCTTCTTCTCTTCTTCATCTTCTTCTCTTCTTCTCTTCTTCATCTTCTTCTCCGGGCCGCTCCGCATCCATGCTGGCATGGTGGGAGGCTCCCGCTGTGTGACGCGTCTCCTCTTCTGACGGTTCTTAAATAATGGGGGGCGGGGCCACTCGGTGACCCCGCCCCCTCTGATGCACGGGACATGATGGGACTTCCCTGTAGCATTCCCTGTGATGTCACAGGGAAGTCCCGTTAAGTGACTGTGCATCAGAGGGGGGCGGGGTCACCGGGTGCCCCCCGTTATTTAAGAACCGTCAGAAGAGGAGACGCGTCACACAGCGGGAGCCTCACTCCATGCCACCATGGATGCGGAGCGGCACGGAGAAGAAGATGAAGAAGAGAAGAAGAGAAGAAGATGAAGAAGAGAAGAAGATGAAGAGAAGAGCGGGAGCCTCCCCCCATGCCGTGGGTGCAGAGCGGCCCGTGGAGAAGAAGATAGAAGACGCCGCAGAGGAGATGCTGGACGAGAACACCGGAGGAAGAACCAGAAGAGCCAGAAGAACCAGAAGAAGAAGATGAAGGAAGATAGAAGAAAGAAGAAGCATTTAAATAAAGGAATTGTCAAAAACTGTCTCTTGTCATTTTTAACATTTTTGACACTTTTTTTGTGAAATGGTAGGGGTACTTGTGTACCCCCTTACCATTCCACATGGGGGGCGGGATCTGGGGGTCCCCTTGTTAAAGGGGGCTTCCAGATTCCGATAAGCCCCCCGCCCGCAGACTCCCACAACCACCGGCCAGGGTTGTGGGGATGAGGCCCTTGTCCTCATCAACATGGGGACAAGGTGTTTTGGGGGGCTACCCCAAAGCACCCTCCCAATGTTGAGGGCATGTGGCCTGGTACGGTTCAGGAGGGGGGGCGCTCTCTCATCCCCCCTCTTTTTCTGCGGCCTGCCAGGTTGCGTGCTCGGATAAGGGTCTGGTATGGATTTTTGGGGGGACCCCACGCCGTTTTTTTTTTTTTATTTTGGTGCAGGGTTCCCTTTAATATCCATACCAGACCTGAAGGGCCTGGTATGGAATTTAGGGGGACCCCCACATCATTTTTTTTTTAATTTTGAATCAGGGTTCCCCTGTGGGGAATTCCCATGCCGTTTTTATCATTGAACTTTTATGTGCATTGTCGGACCGGCAATGCAATAGCCGCGAGTAGTTTTAAATGACTTTTTTTCTTTGAAATGTCATTTTGCTGTCAGACTGTTCTAAACACAGGAAACATGTGCCCCTTTACAGGCATACTGTAGACACCCCCAGCTATGAAATTTAAAGGGATACTACACTTTTATTGTTTCACTTTAAGCATTATTAAAATCACTGCTCCTGAAAAAACATCCGTTTTTAAAACTTTTTTTGCATTGATCCATGTCCCCTGGGGCAGGACCCAGGCCCCCAAACACTTTTTATGACAATAACTTGCATATAAGCCTTTAAAATTAGCACTTTTGATTATTCATGTTCGTGTCCCATAGACTTTAACGGTGTTCGCGTGTTCGAACAAACTTTTTTCCTGTTCGCATGTTCTGGTGCGAACCGAACAGGGGGGTGTTCGGCTCATCCCTAGACAAGAACATGAATAATCAAAAGTGCTCATTTTAAAGGCTTATATGCAAGTAATTGCCATAAAAAGTGTTTGGGGACCTGGGTCCTGTCCCAGGGGACATGCATCAATGATTTTTTCTTTTTTAAACGGACGTTTTTCAGGAGCAGTGATTTTTTTAATGCTTAAAGTGAAACAATAAAAATGAAATATTCCTTTAAATGTCGTGCCTGGGGGGTGTCTATAGTATGCCTGCAAAGTGGCACATTTTTCCCGTGTTTAGAACAGTACCACAGCAAAATTACATTTCTAAAGAAAAAATTGTCATTTAAAACTGATCGCAGCTGTAATGAATTGTCGGGTCTCAGCAATATAGATAAAACTCATTGAAAAAAAATGCATGGGGTCCCCCCTATTCCATTGCCAGGCTTTTTGGGCCTGATATGAATATTAAGGGGAAGCCTGCGCCAAATTTAAAATAAAATGGTGTAGGGGTCCCCCCCAAAATCCATACCAGACCCTTAGCCAAGCACGCAACCTGGCAAGCTGCAGGAAAAGAGAGGGACAAGAGAGTGCCCCCCTGCTGAACCATACCAGGCCAGATGCCTGGTCTCACCCCAAAGCACCTTGTCCCCATGTTGATGGGGACAAGGGCCTCATCCCCACAACCCTTGCCCGGTAGTTGTGGGGGTATGCGGGGCTTATGGCATTTTAGGGGGACCCCCACACAATTTTTTTTTTATTTTTTGTTCGGGGTTCTCCTTAATATTCATACCAGACCCAAAAAGCCTGGTAATGGACTAGGAGGACCCCATGCTGTTTTTTTCAAAGAGTTTTATTTATGTTGCTGAGACCTGACAATTCATTACAGCCACGATCAGTTTTAAATGACATTTTTCCTTTAGAAATGTAATTTTGCTGTGGTACTGCTTGGGACAAGTCCTTTATTAAAAAATAAAAAAATAAAAATGTCCAGCGTTGTCCATTCATCTTCTTCTATCACGTCGCCGACAAGCCGAAAAAAAAAAAGCCATGGGAGGCTCCCGCTGACTGATGCATCTTCTCTGTGACAGTTCTTATATAACTGAGGACGGAGCCACCCGGTGATGTAAATGGGTGAACCCACCCCCCTCTGACACCACAGGGGAGCCACGGGGAAGCCGATAAGCCCCCCGCCTGCATACCCCCACAACCACCGGAGAAGGGTTGTGGGGATGAGGCCCTTGTCCCCATCAACATGGGGACAAGGTGCTTTGGGGTGAGACCAGACATGCGGCCTAGTATGATTCAGGAGGGGGGTGCTCTCTCATCCCCCCTCTTTTCCTGCAGCTTGCCAGGTTGCATACTTGGGTAAGGGTCTGGTATAGATTTTGGAGGGACCACTATGCCATTTTTTTTTAAATTTTGGCGCGGGGTTCCCCTTAAAATCCATACCAGACCTGAAGGGTCTGGTATAAATTTTGAGGGGAATCCCACGCCATTTTTTTTTTTAATTTTGGCCGGGGTTCCCCTTAATATCCATACCAGACCTGAAAGGCCTGGTATGGAATTTAGGGGGACCCCCCACGTCATTTTTTTTTTTAATTTTGGTTCGGGGTTCCCCTGTGGGGAATTCCCTTGCCATTTTTATCAATGAACTTTAAAGTGTATTGTAGGACCAGCAATTTATTAATAGCCGCGAGTAGTTTTAAATGACTTTTTTTCCTTTGAAATGTCATTTTGCTGTCAGACTGTTCTAAACATGGGAAACATGCGCCCCTTTACAGGCATTCTATAGATACCCCCAGGTACAAAATTTAAAGGAATATTACACTTTTATTGTTTCACTTTAAGCATTATTAAAATCACTGCTCCCGAAAAAACGTCCATTTTTAAAACTTTTTTTGCATTGATCCATGTCCCCTGGGGCAGTATCCAGGTTCACAAACACTTTTTATGAAAATACCATGCATATAAGCCTTTAAAATGAGCACTTTTGATTTCTCCCATAGACTTTTAAAGGGTGTTCCGCAGCTTCCGAATTTGCTGCGAACACCCCAAATTGTTCGCTGTTCGGTGAACTGGCGAACAGCCAATGTTGAGTTCAACATGAGTTCAACTCGAACTCGAAGCTCATCCCTAGTGTACACAGTACCATGCACCCATAGTGCAATTGCTAATACTTTTCTGGTGGTGTATACAGTACACAATACAGTGTAGTGTGGTGTTGCAAAACAAAATCCCCATCATGTTCGGAAAGCCACCAAGGAGAGGCAGACACTCACAGGTCACTAAAAGAGGGCAAACAGGCTCTGTGTCTACAGTCCACAGTGCTGGTCATGGACATGGTGCATCTTCTGCAGGTGGCCATGGGGCAGAAAAATTGGGCCTTTGGTGGTGGTGGTGCCACAACACTGTAAATATAATAAATTTGAACCACTAAGGAGAAATGATGAATGTGGGAGAACACCTAAACATCATCATGAGAGAAGATTTGAGCAGATTCGTGATAGAACCCCACAATGTTTTTTTAGAGGTGAGACAGTGAGAATCCCTGAGGCAGTATCATCAGGAGGTGAGAGCTCGGAGAACCCCAAATGGACCCCAGACCCCAGATTGGGAAGAAGAACAAAAAGGGAGGAAGAGAGGAACCCGGAACCCCAAAGGGGGTGAGATCGGTTAGAATGAAACAGAAGGACACCAAGAGGAACCCCAGACACCAGATCTGGAAGAAACGAAAATCGAGGCGAGGATGCCGAGCCAGAATCAAAAAACAAAAGAAAAAGAGAATAGTGGGTCAAGGTATTGTGAATATTAGCGGCATTGAATTGACACAACAAGAGATGAAGGTAATTGATACAGGCTTAAAGTTCACCCCAAAAAAGAATCTAAACAAATGTAATACATATGTGAATATACAGAAATTCACCAGTAGTCTAAATATTATGAAGTATATGATGAGTAAATGGGAGAAAAACTGCTAAAGAAGAGCAATGAAAGTGTGGATATTGTATATAGTACTCAGAAACAAACCTCTCTTCAACCCTCCGCCTGGAAATGAGGGATATTTGGATGTGTTTCAGAGGATGGTTTTAAGTGATCTTCATGATCTTAAAATTAAGAAAGTCCTTGATCCAGGTGATATAAAAATGGAATTTAAAAAATTAGAGGAAAGAAAAGCTATAGTGATAAGGCCTGCGGACAAGGGAGGTGCAATAGTGATACAGTCTAAAGAATCATACAAAGAAGAACTCAACCAACAACTGCAGGATAAAAACACTTACCAAAGGTTGTTGAGTAGTCCAACCTTAAGATATAAGGAAGAACTGAAGAAAGTGATTGAGAAGGGTTTGACTAAAGGGATATTGAACAAAAAGGAAGGAAGATACCTTCAGCCTGACACGTGTAGAATCCCAGTAATATACACACTCCCGTAAATTCACAAAGACAGAGTCAATTCCCCAGGAAGACCCATTTTGAACAGGGTTGACTCTGTGGGAGCAAGAGTTGAAGACTACATAGATTGGTTTCTGCAGCCTGTGGTATGTAAAACTAAATCCTATCTGAGGTATACGAAACATCCTATCCAGCTGCTGGACACTGTTCAGTTGAATAATGGCCCTGTGTTATTGTTAACAGCAGCTGTTGCATCCCTGTACACTAGCATCAATCATGAGGAAGCCATACAAGCAACAAAATGGGCCATAAGAAAACTCAGTGGACTGAAATGTGTACAAAGATGCTTTCTGTTAAACTGTCTCCAATATAGTTTGGAACACAACTACTTTTGGTATGAGAAGACCTTCTTCAAGCCGACACGGGGGTAACTAATTTATATATGGCAGAATGGAAGGAGAATGCTCTGTATAAAGATAAACTACAACAATTACTATTGTATAAAAGATTAATCAATGACCTGATTGTCATATGGGCTGGAGATAAAGAAAGTCTGATGGATTTCTGTTTCAATTTAAATACAAATACTAAAAATGTAAAACTCTCCTGGGAAATAAGTAGTGAAGAAATCAATTTTTTGGATTTAGAAATAAGGATTGAGGGAAGAAAATTAGTTACGCAGATGTACTTCAAACCGGTGGACAGAAATAGTTATCTACCAATGGACAGTTTCCACTATGCACCCTGGCTCACAAATATACTGAAAGGCCAACTAATTAGATTGAGGAGAAATTGCACGAGAGATAAAGAGTTTGGCGAACAGGCCAAACTGATTGGAAATAGATTTATACAAAAGAGATATAAACCAGAATTTATCCAACAGAAGACACAAGAAGTAGCAGAAATGGAGAGAGAGAAACAAATTCAGGATTCGATAAATGTACAACAGAAAAATACTATTCACTTGGTAATGGACTACAATATCCAACATAAACCAGTTGAGCAAATTTTAAAGAAGCACTGGAACATAATAAAAAGCAGACCATTATTTGGGAACATTTTTACAGGAAATGCCAAGATTCACATATAGGAGAGCACCCACCCTCAGAGACTGGATTGCTAAGAAGGTACTTGATTCTCCATCTAAAACTCAATTTTTTTTTCTTTGAGGGAAAAGGTTATTACCCATGTAAAAACTGCTACACCTGTAGACGTACAAAAGCAAACAAAAAGAAGAAAAACTAGATTCAAATATGTAGTAACAGGAAAAGAATATGTAATTGAAGATTTCATATCATGCAAGACTGAGGATGTAGTTTACCTTTTAGAGTGTCCATGCCACATCTAGTATGTGGGGAGGACCAAAAAAACGCTATGGAAGAGATTGAGAGAACACACACAAAACATAAAAAATGTTTTTTTGAAACACAGCCTATCTAGGCACTATGCTCAGGTTCACAATAAAGATCCCTCCTCATTGTTAGTTTGTGGTATAGAAAAATATAAACCGCATTCGAAGGGTGATAACAAAATTATTAAACTCAGTCAGGCAGAATCAAGATGGATCCATGAATTACTGACTTTAACACCTCTGGGACACAACATAGAATTTGATCTTAACTTTTTTTTATCTAATTTTTTATTTTATTTTTTAATTTTAAATAGCTTTTTTACTTATCCACTAGATGTCGCTCTGTATTCTAGTTATTTTTATGATTACCACTCTTAACCACTAGATGGTGCTATTTGGTCCGATATTGAGTATCTAGTTTATATGGAAAAGGTGCATTTTGTATCTCTGCTCACTAGATGTCACCCTGAACACTTCCATTGTATATGCTATCTGGATTATTAATCAACAGGTGACGCTGTGTTATATTTTATTAAGTACTTAAGTGTATATGGAACAAACATATGCTTTATTATATATTTGAGTTTTTTAATTGAATACCAGTATATGTGATGCCCTTGTAGGAGATTTTGAGAGGACTTTTCAATAGATATGAAATGTTTGAATGATCTCTGATGCTGCTATGACAGCGGAGGTGTGTATATAAGTATGGATGAGCCGAACACCCTCTGATTCAGTTTGCAGAACATGCGAACAGCCAAAAAATTTGGCAGAACACACGAACACCGTTAAAGTCTATGGGACAAGAATAGGGATGAGCTTCGAGTTCGAGTCGAACTCATGTTTGGCTCGAACATCGGCTGTTTGCAAGTTCGCCGAACAGCGAACAATTTGGGGTGTTCGCGGCAAATTCGAATGCCGCGGAACACCCTTTAAAAGTCTATGGGAGACATCAAAAGTGCTAATTTTAAAGGCTTATATGCAAGTTATTGTCATAAAAAGTGTTTGGGGACCTGGGTCCTGCCCCAGGGGACATGGATCAATGCAAAAAAAGGCTGTTTTTTCAGGAGCAGTGATTTTAATAATGCTTAAAGTCAAACAATAAAAGTGTAATATCCCTTTAAATTTCGTAGCTGGGGCTGTCTATAGTATGCCTGTAAAGGGGCGCATGTTTCCCATGTTTAGAACAGTCTGACAGCAAAATTACATTTCAAAGGAAAAAAAAGTCATTTAAAACTACTTGCGGCTATTGCATTGCCGGTCTGACAATACACATAAAAGTTCATTGATAAAAACGGCATTGGAATTCCCCACAGGGGAACCCCGAACCAAAATTTAAAAAAAAAATGACGTGGGGGTCCCCCTAAATTTCATACCAGACCCTTCAGGTCTGGTATGGATTTTAAGGGGAACCCCACGCCGAAATTTAAAAAAAAACGGCGTGGGGTCCTCCCAAAAATCCATACCAGACCCTTATCCGATCATGCAACCTGGCAGACCGCAGGAAAAGAGGGGGGACGAGAGAGAGGCCCCCCTCCTGAACCGTACCAGGCCACATGCCCTCAACATTGGGAGGGTGCTTTGGGGTAGCCCCCAAAACACCTTGTCCCCATGTTGATGAGGACAAGGGCCTCATCCCCACAACCCTGGCCGGTGGTTGTGGAGGTCTGGGGGTGCGGGGCCTATCGGAATCTGGAAGCCCCCTTTAACAAGGGGACCCCCAGATCCCGGCCCCCCTGTGTGAAATGGTAAGGGGATACAAAAGTACCCCTACCATTTCACTAAAAAACTGTCAAACATGTTAAAAATGACAGTTTTTGACAATTCCTTTATTTAAATGCTTCTTCTTTCTTCTATCTTCCTTCATCTTCTTCTTCTTCTTCTGGTTCTTCTGGCTCTTATGGTACTTCCTCCAGTGTTCTTGTCCAGCATCTCCTCCGCGTCTTCTATCTTCTTCTCCTCTGGCCGCTCCACACCCATGGCATGGGGGGAGGCTCCCGCTCTTCTCTTCATCTTCTTCTCTTCTTCATCTTCTTCTCTTCTTCTCTTCTTCATCTTCTTCTCCGGGCCGCTCCGCATCCATGCTGGCATGGTGGGAGGCTCCCGCTGTGTGACGTGTCTCCTCTTCTGACGGTTCTTAAATAATGGGGGGCGGGGCCACTCGGTGACCCCGCCCCCTCTGATGCACGGGACATGATGGGACTTCCCTGTGGCATTCCCTGTGATGTCACAGAGAAGTCCCGTTAAGTGACTGTGCATCAGAGGGGGGCGGGGTCACCGGGTGCCCCCCGTTATTTAAGAACCGTCAGAAGAGGAGACGCGTCACACAGCGGGAGCCTCACTCCATGCCACCATGGATGCGGAGCGGCACGGAGAAGAAGATGAAGAAGAGAAGAAGAGAAGAAGATGAAGAAGAGAAGAAGATGAAGAGAAGAGTGGGAGCCTCCCCCCATGCCGTGGGTGCAGAGCGGCCCGTGGAGAAGAAGATAGAAGACGCCGCAAAGGAGATGTTGGACGAGAACACCGGAGGAAGAACCAGAAGAGCCAGAAGAACCAGAAGAAGAAGATGAAGGAAGATAGAAGAAAGAAGAAAGAAGAAGCATTTAAATAAAGGAATTGTCAAAAACTGTCTCTTGTCATTTTTAACATTTTTGACACTTTTTTTGTGAAATGGTAGGGGTACTTGTGTACCCCCTTACCATTCCACATGGGGGGCGGGATCTGGGGGTCCCCTTGTTAATGGGGGCTTCCAGATTCCGATAAGCCCCCCGCCCGCAGACTCCCACAACCACCGGCCAGGGTTGTGGGGATGAGGCCCTTGTCCTCATCAACATGGGGACAAGGTTTTTTGGGGGGCTACCCCAAAGCACCCTCCCAATGTTGAGGGCATGTGGCCTGGTACGGTTCAGGAGGGGGGGCGCTCTCTCATCCCCCCTCTTTTTCTGCGGCCTGCCAGGTTGCGTGCTCGGATAAGGGTCTGGTATGGATTTTTGGGGGGACCCCACGCCGTTTTTTTTTTTTAATTTTGGTGCAGGGTTCCCTTTAATATCCATACCAGACCTGAAGGGCCTGGTATGGAATTTAGGGGGACCCCCACATCATTTTTTTTTAAATTTTGAATCAGGGTTCCCCTGTGGGGAATTCCCATGCCGTTTTTATCATTGAACTTTTATGTGCATTGTCGGACCGGCAATGCAATAGCCGCGAGTAGTTTTAAATGACTTTTTTTCTTTGAAATGTCATTTTGCTGTCAGACTGTTCTAAACACAGGAAACATGTGCCCCTTTACAGGCATACTGTAGACATCCCCAGCTATGAAATTTAAAGGGATACTACACTTTTATTGTTTCACTTTAAGCATTATTAAAATCACTGCTCCTGAAAAAACATCCGTTTTTAAAACTTTTTTTGCATTGATCCATGTCCCCTGGGGCAGGACCCAGGCCCCCAAACACTTTTTATGACAATAACTTGCATATAAGCCTTTAAAATTAGCACTTTTGATTATTCATGTTCGTGTCCCATAGACTTTAACGGTGTTCGCGTGTTCGAACAAACTTTTTTCCTGTTCGCATGTTCTGGTGCGAACCGAACAGGGGGGTGTTCGGCTCATCCCTAGACAAGAACATGAATAATCAAAAGTGCTCATTTTAAAGGCTTATATGCAAGTAATTGCCATAAAAAGTGTTTGGGGACCTGGGTCCTGTCCCAGGGGACATGCATCAATGATTTTTTCTTTTTTAAACGGACGTTTTTCAGGAGCAGTGATTTTTTTAATGCTTAAAGTGAAACAATAAAAATGAAATATTCCTTTAAATGTCGTGCCTGGGGGGTGTCTATAGTATGCCTGCAAAGTGGCACATTTTTCCCGTGTTTAGAACAGTACCACAGCAAAATTACATTTCTAAAGAAAAAATTGTCATTTAAAACTGATCGCAGCTGTAATGAATTGTCGGGTCTCAGCAATATAGATAAAACTCATTAAAAAAAATGCATGGGGTCCCCCCTATTCCATTGCCAGGCTTTTTGGGCCTGATGTGAATATTAAGGGGAAGCCTGCGCCAAATTTAAAATAAAATGGTGTAGGGGTCCCCCCCAAAATCCATACCAGACCCTTAGCCAAGCACGCAACCTGGCAAGCTGCAGGAAAAGAGAGGGACAAGAGAGTGCCCCCCTGCTGAACCATACCAGGCCAGATGCCTGGTCTCACCCCAAAGCACCTTGTCCCCATGTTGATGGGGACAAGGGCCTCATCCCCACAACCCTTGCCCGGTAGTTGTGGGGGTATGCGGGGCTTATGGCATTTTAGGGGGACCCCCACACAATTTTTTTTTAATTTTTTGTTCGGGGTTCTCCTTAATATTCATACCAGACCCAAAAAGCCTGGTAATGAACTAGGAGGACCCCATGCTGTTTTTTTCAAAGAGTTTTATTTATATTGCTGAGACCTGACAATTCATTACAGCCACGATCAGTTTTAAATGACATTTTTCCTTTAGAAATGTAATTTTGCTGTGGTACTGCTTGGGACAAGTCCTTTATTAAAAAATAAAAAAATAAAAATGTCCAGCGTTGTCCATTCATCTTCTTCTATCACGTCGCCAACAAGCCGAAAAAAAAAAAGCCATGGGAGGCTCCCGCTGACTGATGCATCTTCTCTGTGACAGTTCTTATATAACTGAGGACGGAGCCACCCGGTGATGTAAATGGGTGAACCCACCCCCCTCTGACACCACAGGGGAGCCACGGGGAAGCCGATAAGCCCCCCGCCTGCATACCCCCACAACCACCGGAGAAGGGTTGTGGGGATGAGGCCCTTGTCCCCATCAACATGGGGACAAGGTGCTTTGGGGTGAGACCAGACATGCGGCCTGGTATGATTCAGGAGGGGGGTGCTCTCTCATCCCCCCTCTTTTCCTGCAGCTTGCCAGGTTGCGTACTTGGGTAAGGGTCTGGTATAGATTTTGGAGGGACCACTATGCCATTTTTTTTTAAATTTTGGCGCGGGGTTCCCCTTAAAATCCATACCAGACCTGAAGGGTCTGGTATAAATTTTGAGGGGAACCCCACGCCATTTTTTTTTTTAATTTTGGCCGGGGTTCCCCTTAATATCCATACCAGACCTGAAAGGCCTGGTATGGAATTTAGGGGGACCCCCCACGTCATTTTTTTTTTAAATTTTGGTTCGGGGTTCCCCTGTGGGGAATTCCCTTGCCATTTTTATCAATGAACTTTAAAGTGTATTGTAGGACCAGCAATTTATTAATAGCCGCGAGTAGTTTTAAATGACTTTTTTTCCTTTGAAATGTCATTTTGCTGTCAGACTGTTCTAAACACGGGAAACATGCGCCCCTTTACAGGCATTCTATAGATACCCCCAGGTACAAAATTTAAAGGAATATTACACTTTTATTGTTTCACTTTAAGCATTATTAAAATCACTGCTCCCGAAAAAACGTCCGTTTTTAAAACTTTTTTTGCATTGATCCATGTCCCCTGGGGCAGTATCCAGGTTCACAAACACTTTTTATGAAAATACCATGCATATAAGCCTTTAAAATGAGCACTTTTGATTTCTCCCATAGACTTTTAAAGGGTGTTCCGCAGCTTCCGAATTTGCTGCGAACACCCCAAATTGTTCGCTGTTCGGTGAACTGGCGAACAGCCGATGTTGAGTTCAACATGAGTTCAACTCGAACTCGAAGCTCATCCCTAGTGTACACAGTACCATGCACCCATAGTGCAATTGCTAATACTTTTCTGGTGGTGTACACAGTACACAATACAGTGTAGTGTGGTGTTGCAAAACAAAATCCCCATCATGTTCGGAAAGCCACCAAGGAGAGGCAGACACTCACAGGCCACTAAAAGAGGGCAAACAGGCTCTGTGTCTACAGTCCACAGTTCTGGTCATGGACATGGTGCATCTTCTGCAGGTGGCCATGGGGCAGAAAAATTGGGCCTTTGGTGGTGGTGGTGCCACAACACTGTAACCCCTCACAGATACTCTTGTTGGGAGTAGGAACGGGCCCTGCTGTGAAATATTAGATCAGAAATTGTAATTACATGCCCCTGTTAAACAGGGACAGAAAAATTGGGCCTTAGGCAGTGGTGGTGGTGCCCTAAACCAAAAATATTGTTGGAAGCTAGCATCATCAAGATTGAGGAGGAATAGGATAGTCACTCAGCGTAGGCAGTGTTCAAGGGATCCCACATCCATAGAAAAATCAATCAGTTACATCAGCATCAGGTGCTTGATAGCTGGTGCTGATCCAAGACTGATTCATCAGGGGAGTCTGTGGACAGGTGCACTTTATGATCCATTACAAACCCTCCAGCAGCACTGAATGTGCATTCAGAAAGAACGCTGAATGCTGGCCAGGCCAGTAGATCAATTGCATATTGAGTAGGGATGAGCTTCGAGTTCGAGTCGAACTCATGTTCGACTCGAACATTGGCTGTTCGCAAGTTCACCGAACAGCGAACAATTTGGGGTGTTCGCGGCAAATTCGAATGCCGCGGAACACCCTTTAAAAGTCTATGGGAGAAATCAAAAGTGCTAATTTTAAAGGCTAATATGCAAGTTATTGTCATAAAAAGTGTTTGGGGACCTGGGTCCTGCCCCAGGGGACATGGATCAATGCAAAAAAAAGTTTTAAAAACGGCCGTTTTTTCAGGAGCAGTGATTTTAATAATACTTAAAGTCAATCAATAAAAGTGTAATATCCCTTTAAATTTCGTACCTGGGGGGTGTCTATAGTGTGCCTGTAAAGGGGCGCATGTTTCCTGTGTTTAGAACAGTCTGACAGCAAAATGACATTTTGAAGGAAAAAACTCATTTAAAACTACCCGCGGCTATTGCATTGCCGACAATACACATAGAAGTTCATTGATAAAAACGGCATGGGAATTCCCCAAAGGGGAACCCCGAACCAAAATTAAAAAAAAAAAATGACGTGGGGGTCCCCCTAAATTCCATACCAGGCCCTTCAGGTCTGGTATGGATATTAAGGGGAACCCCGCGCCAAAAAAAAAAAAACGGCGTGGGGTCCCCCCAACAATCCATACCAGACCCTTATCCGGCGTTCTCGTCCAGCATCTCCTCCGCGGCGTCTTCTGTCACCGGGTGTCCCCGCCCCCCCGTTATTTAAGAACTGTCAGACGAGGAGCGCCGTCACACAGCGGGAGCCTCCCTCCATGCCAGCATGGATTGCGGAGCGGCCCGGAGAAGAAAATGAAGAAGAAGAGAAGAAGAGAAGAAAAGAAGAAAAGAAGAAAAGAAGAAGAGAAGAAGAGAAGAGCGGGAGCCTCCCCCCCATGCCATGGGTGTGGAGCGGCCCGAGGAGAAGAAGACAGAAGACGCCGCGGAGGAGATGCTGGACGAGAACGCCGGAGGAAGAACCAGAAGAACCAGAAGAGCCAGAAGAACCAGAAGATGAAGCAAGATAGAAGAAAGAAGAAGCATTTAAATAAAGGAATTGTCAAAAACTGTCTCTTGTCATTTTTAACATTTTTGACACTTTTTTCGTGAAATGGTAGGGGTACTTATGTACCCCCTTACCATTTCACACAGGGGGGGCCGGGATCTGGGGGTCACCTTGTTAAAGGGGGCTTCCAGATTCCGATAAGCCCCCCGCCCGCAGACCCCCACAACCACCGGCCAGGGTTGTGGGGATGAGGCCCTTGTCCTCATCAACATGGGGACAAGGTGTTTTGGGGGGCTACCCCAAAGCACCCTCCCAATGTTGAGGGCATGTGGCCTGGTACGGTTCAGGAGGGAGGGGGGCCGCACTCTCGTCCCCCCCTCTTTTCCTGTGGCCTGCCAGGTTGCGTGCTCGGATAAGGGTCTGGTATGGATTTTTGGGGGGACCCCACGCCGTTTTTTTTTTTTTTTTTGGCACGGGGTTCCCCTTAAAATCCATACCAGACCTGAAGGGTCTGGTATGGAATTTAGGGGGAACCCCACGTCATTTTTTTTTTTAAATTTTGGCCGGGGTTCCCCTTAATATCCATACCAGACCTGAAGGGCCTGGTATGGAATTTAGGGGGACCCCCACATCATTTTTTTTTTTTAATTTTGGTTCGGGGTTCCCCTTTGGGGAATTCCCATGCCGTTTTTATCAATGAACTTCTATGTGTATTGTCGGCAATGCAATAGCCGCGGGTAGTTTTAAATGAGTTTTTTCCTTCAAAATGTCATTTTGCTGTCAGACTGTTCTAAACACAGGAAACATGCGCCCCTTTACAGGCACACTATAGACACCCCCCAGGTACGAAATTTAAAGGGATATTACACTTTTATTGTTTGACTTTAAGCATTATTAAAATCACTGCTCCTGAAAAAACGGCCGTTTTTAAAACTTTTTTTTGCATTGATCCATGTCCCCTGGGGCAGGACCCAGGTCCCCAAACACTTTTTATGACAATAACTTGCATATAAGCCTTGAAAATTAGCACTTTTGATTATTCATGTTCGTGTCCCATAGACTTTAACGGTGTTCGCATGTTCGAACGAACTTTTTTCCTGTTCGCATGTTCTGGTGCGAACCGAACAGGGGGGTGTTCGGCTCATCCCTAATATTGAGCAAGTTCTGGCCAGTGGTCTATCCTCAAGACCCAGTAACCCAGTGGATGCTCTGTTGGAAAGGTCTCCAAGTCTGCACTTGCCCCTAGATATTTCTGCACCATGTAATGTAGACGCTGGCGATGGTTGCTTGAACCGATCAGACCTTAGCGCTGAGGACTGAAAAATTGTCTAAAGGCATTGGTCAGCCGGCCACCTTCTCCACTGATTTTCCACTGACTGAAAGAAGCTGTCATGGTTATGCAGTATTCTTTGTCTGTCAGCTTACCTCTCCTCCATGTGTTCACCTTTAGAAGCCAGCCACTCTCACCTGGCTACTTAAATAATCTCTCCTCAAAGCATGGCTCCAGCCCAGCCCCTAACAGAGAACTCTGTATTAACCTGTGCACTGCAAGCCTGCCTTGCAGATCAACCTTTGTGAGTTTAGCTTCCGTGTGCATCTTTCTGTGTCTTCTACGTCTGATTCCAGTTACCGATCTTGGCTTGTTCTCGACTATCCCTCCCTGCTTGTGACCCTGACCTTTGGCGTGTTCTGTGTTTATCCTTGTCTGCTAGTCGCCCCAACCTTTGGCTTATTCCTGTCCTCCTGTAGCCTACTGTGGGCATGAGCTGGGAGATCATGAGGGTCACAACCTGGAGCCAGTTGCAGCCCAGTCCACCCTCACCACTAGAGGCTCTGGTGAAAACCTGCTGGCTCTTAGACTCTGCGTCCCGTGGAATCTTATGCTCTAGCCCCTGTGGGATCTGTGTTGGTGTTCCAGCGGACCTGCACTCCTGACCCCAATGGTGTGCATCTGTCACCTGTCCTCAGGTGACCTGACAGAAGCCTCAGCAACACGTTGCCCAGCACCAGGAAATTGTAACCTCACAGGGTCTGGAAATGCATTGCACAAACCTTTCTTCAAGGCCTCCTGAAGATGTTTCATCCTCTGCTCCCTCTGCGAAGGCCGGATGAGTTCTGCAACCTTACCTTTGTAACGCGGATCAAGAAGGGTTGCAAGCCAGTAATGATTCCTTCTCTTTGATACCACGAATCCTAGGGTCCTTACACTGCATGGGCTCCCAGATTCTGCAGAGCTTGCAAAAGTTTGCAGAAGTATTCGATTCTGAGCCCTCTGGGTCACAAAGGATCATATGACCTGTAACAACCTCCTCCCAGCCACATACAACTCCTTGGGTTTCTGGGGACTGAAACCATCCCTTGAAGACTGCTGCTGAGTGTTTTTTTTTTTAATAATCAAATTTGTATTCATTTATATAATACATCATTTATACAACATACTATACCCCTACATTCAACCCAATAACAAAACTACAAATTACCCCACCTATCCCATTTAACCGAGGTTTATAATAATAAAAAAAAAAAATTAAAAATATAATAAAATACAAAAGGTGAAAAATGTCTTTATTAAAATCTATAGTTCCTCCAATCACCCCTATCCTTGGTATTAATTACTCCAACTCCTTCCCCCCAACATATAAACATGATTGAACAATATTATAAAGTGACTACCCCTAATTATGAGAAAAATGTTTTTTCCTTTTTTCCCTTTTTTTCCCCTTCTCCTTCTCCCTTTCTCTTTCTTTATTTCCCTTCCCTTTCCCTTCCCTCTCTTTTCTTTCCCTTTTCTTCCTCCCTCCCCTTCCCCTTCCTTTTCCCTCTCCTTCCTTACTATCCGTGATATCCCCTCCCCCCCTCCTTAATATTATTTACTCCAACACTTCCTCTCAACGTGCAAATGTAATTAAATAAAATTATAAAGTGATTTTCCCCCATATTCTAATTCGTGTCATAAATCCCTATAGTTCATAATTATCTACTTGTGCATGTGAGAAAGGGGGATCTTTAATATTATTTATCCAACTCCCCCCCCCATCCAAATGTGTTTAAATAAGATTAGAACGTGAGTTTCCCCCTTGTCCAGTTCATGTCATAAATCACTATAATCCATAAGTAATAAATTGTGCATTCTTCCCTCCACCCCCATCCTTAAAAAATAATTTCCCCCCGCTCTAACCCCCCACGTACAAGCATGAAAAATACTGAATTATAAAGTGAATTCCTCCTTCTTCTAACTCATAACATAGATCAATATACTAATTATGTAATTTATAAAAACAAAAACCCACACACAGCCCTAACCCCGCATCACCCTCACCACTCAGTGTTTATTAGGGGAATCGGGGTGAATGGAAGAACAAAAAAAAAAAAAAAACCCAGAAAGTGAGAACATGAAACCATACATTGTCTTACCCCCCACCCCTTTACTTAATTGGCATTTGAGAAGTCATGTTGATAATTAACTCTCTCTTTCTGGGCTCTTCTTCTTAATTCTTAATGACTATACCATTTCTGCCTTCATTACCCATTAACGTTTCCCTCTTCCATTATCTCCCTGGCACACTGTTCCCACTTTGCCCATGTGCTTTCAAATTTCTCTTTTTGATTTTTAACCACATGAACCCACCTCTCTGCTTCCTTTATTATGTTGACCTAATTTCTCCATTCCCAAACTGACGGAATCCGTTCCTGCCTCCAATACTTCGGGATTAGTTGTTTTTCTGCATTTAATAAGTGTGGGGTTATACTTTCCCTATACTTTTTGACAGGTCCGGGATTTCCATGAAACAAATATTGTATAGGTCCGAACTCCAAGGAGTCCACTGATAGTTTCTTAATCCACGGGGCCACAGATTCCCAAAATGACTTAATTATTGGACATGTCCACCAGAGATGAAGAAAGGTTCCCCCCTGTCCACAACCCCTCCAGCACCTATCGCTAGAAGCTGAGGTGATTTGTGCTAGTTTTACTGGTGTCCTGTACCATCTCGCTAGGAACTTATATGCCAATTCTTGCACCTTTGAGCTTATAGAAGTTGTAAACGTTAACGATATCATTCTATTACTTTGTTTATCTGTCCAAGCTTGGCCCAGCTCCCTCTCCCATTCCTTTACAAAGTATGGGGGTGTCCTTTCTTGTTCCCTTAGGATCATTCTATACATTCGAGATAGCATATGCCCAGATTCTGATAACCGTGCGCAGTGCCTCTCAAATGCCGTAAGTGAGTTCAAGGGTCTTAATGGTTTCGTTTTTTTGAAAAAACTCTTCATTTGATGATATTTCCACTCTGCCATTTATGTCTCACCAAATCTCATGACCATCTCTGTCAGTGAAAATAAGGCTCTATTAGGAGCAAACTTACCACATCTAATATTCCCATCTAGGCCCCATGCCCCCAGACTTCCCATCTCCTCCCTGGGAGGGAACCAAGGGAATCCCTCCAAAGGAGCCAAGGGGAGGTCTGGGGGGCATATTTACCCTTACTGTTCATTCTATCCCATACTTCCAATGAATTCAGGGTCATCGGTGATGTCCATTTCGACAACCCTCTCAGTGACCCTTGGATCCATGGTGCTCCTGCCAGATTTCTTGACATTTCTGCCTGTACCCATGGTTTTTTCTTTAGGTCATGGCACCAGTCTACTATTCTTGCTAGAGTCATAGCCTTACAGTAGGATGTTATGTCCGGGAGTCCTAGGCCTCCCTCAGCTATGCTTCTCCTTAAAATATCGTAAGCCAGTCTAGGCCTTTTATCATTCCACACAAAGGCCACAAACAGCCTGGGCACTTGCCTGAAGAGAGTCGCTGGCAACCCGAGTGGCACTGTGCGCAGCACATAAACCATTCTGGGCAGTATACTCATTTTTATGGCACTGATTCTCCCGAACCAGGTCAGATATTTACCCTTCCATTTCTTTAGCTCTTCTGTTATTTCTTTCAGTAATGAGCCATAGTTACGTTCATACAATAGTTCATAGTCTGCGCTAATTTGAACCTCCTGGTATGTCAGCGACTCCTTGTTCCATATAAATGGGTACATCTCTTTCAAAAACCTCTCCATCTCCGCTGAGATGTTACTAGGAAAGATGACTGATTTCTCAAAACTGATCTTGAAACCAGACACCCTTCCAAATCTCTGTACCTCCATCATTAATGCGGCTATAGATGCTTGGGGAGCGGAGAGGAAAAACAACAGGTCATCCGCATACGCTGCTACTTTGTGTTCCATATGTCCTATGTACGTCCCTACTATCTCCTCATTCTTTCTAATTCTGCGCAGGAATGGTTCCATTACTATCGCAAATATCAAGGGGGACAGCGGGCACCCTTGCCTGGTACCATTTTGGATGTTAAAACATTCGGATATTGTACCGTTGCCCTTAATTCTTCCTCTCGGCTTCCCATATAATGACATAATCCACCCTAACATTTTCCCCCCCAGACCTATCCTCCCCAATACTTCTCTCATAAAGCCCCAGTTCACTCTGATGAAGGCCTTTTCGGCATCCATCGACAGAGTGATTCCTGGGGCTCTATCCGATCCATGTCGCATCCATTGCAATACATGGAGAGCGTGGATGGTATTGTCCCTGGCCTCCCGTCCCTTTATAAACCCCGTCTGGTCTGGATGAACCAAGTCGCCTACATGTTCCTGAAGTCTCAAGGCCAAGATTTTTGCCAATAATTTAGTGTCAGAATTCAGCAGAGAGATAGGCCTGTAATTAACACATACCTGGGGGTCTTTTCCCTCTTTTGGTAATACCGTTATATATGCCAGTAATGCTTCTGGAGAAAGTGGGTTCGCAGCATTAATAGAGTTAAAATAACTGCAGAGTGGTTTTACCAAAACTGGGAGAAATTTCTTATAATATGAGTTTGTCAGCCTGTCTGGCCCTGGACTTTTCCCAGAAGGCAGGTTTGCTATCACTCTGCTCAACTCTTCAATCGTAATTGGGCGTTCCATCTCTTCAGATATTTCTCTAGGTATTATAAGCATGGCAGCACTCTCCATATATTCATCTATCTCATTCCTCCTTTGACCCTCGCTTTCCCCTCCTTCATATGGTTCTGTTTTGGCGGTGTTATATAGGGCCTCATAGAATTTACCAAATTCTTTAGCTATAGTCTTTGTATCTATTATTTTCTTGCCTTGCACTAATAAGCTATGCACGTGTCTAGAGTCCTGTTGTTTTTTCAGCTGTTTTGCCAATAGCCTTCCACATTTATTTCCTTGTTCGTATGTTCTATTAGCAAAGAACCTAATTTTATTCTTCGCTCTATGTTCTAAGCATTGTGAAAGCTCTGCTTGTAAATTCTCCAGACATCTGCCATCCATTTGGTCGAGGTTTTTCTTGTGCTTTATCTCTAGAGCCCTAATCTTCTCCAGTAGTTCGTCTATCTCTCTTTTACCTTCCTTCTTCATGTGTGCACCAATGGCGATTAGCTCCCCTCTTACAACAGCCTTATGGGCTTCCCACACCACTTGATATGACATTTCTTCTGTTTTATTTATTTCAAAATATTCCTTTATCTTAATACTTAATTTCTTTACTAAGTCCCCCTTATCCAACAGTGACTCGTTCAGACGCCATATTCGTTCCAAACGCTCCATTTGTGTTGGTTGGAGGGTCAAAGTTATTGGGGCATGGTCAGATATAGTTATTGGTTCGATTGTACTTGTGTTAACATTCCCCAGGTAGAATTGGTCCACCAGAAGAAGGTCCAACCACGAGTACATATCGTGTGTTTTAGAGTAGTAGCTAAAGTCCCTAGACCCTGGATGTAGAGCTCGCCAGCTGTCCACAAGATGTTGTAAGGTTTGTTTAACTTGCTTTATGGCTCCAAAAGATAAAGCGGTTCTACCCGCAGATGTGTCTATACTCGGATCTAGCACCATATTGAAGTCTCCTCCAACCACTACACATCCCTCCTTAAATTCTTCCAGTTTTTTAAACATTTTTACCATAAAATCAACAGTCCCTTCATTGGGTGCATATATTGAAGCAAAGGTATATCGTCTCCCCTGTATTGCACCTTTTACAAACAAATACCGACCTTCTGGGTCGCATTGTACAGCCTCCATTATCCAGGGGCATGATTTCTTAAATGCAATTGTAACCCCTCTTGCCCTTGCCACTGGAGAGACCGCATGGTACCATTGCTTCAATATATTCTGGGGCAGGCCTGAGATCGAGCTGCTCCCAAAATGGGTCTCCTGCAAGAGAACCACGTCAGCTCCCAAATGTTGCATCTCCACCCACAGTCTCCCTCTCTTATTTGATGAACTCAAACCCCTCACGTTGTAAGATAATATTTTCAATATGGCTGTCATTTTCTTTTGTCCCAGGAACCCCCTGGTCTCTTGCCCATAATCTCTGTCTTCTCTTCTGCCGTTCCCACCCCCCCATTACCACCCCAATTCCAACATTCAATACCCCATTGAACACATACCTATACATAACATAACAAAAAAAACAAAAATATATCACATTTGTGTTATAGACATAAACTTTGCATGCTCTTCCCCCGTACCAAAAACCTCTCTTTAGGGATATATCTAAAAATTGGGTGGGGAGCTTGCGCATGTGGGCACCTCCCCTGCGCAAGCTACCCCCCTTCCCTGCATACCGCAGGATTGCTCTCCCCTTTAATTGGGGCTGGCCTATTGACCTACACAAGGTCCTCATTTTCCCTCATGTCCCCCCATCTATTCCCCCCTCCTCCTGGGCCTCACCCTATAGATCCCTTCCCAGGTGGAAAAAAAAAAAAAGCAAAAAACAAAAAGAAGGGGAAGAGAGAAAAAAAAAAAAATCCCCAAAAAAGAAAAAAAGTCCTTTAAGTCCATCTTTGGGCTCTACCCCTGTTAACCCTTGCTGGTACCTCTTGCCACTTATCTGCATGTTGCAGGGGGGCCCTAAAGAGTTTATTCTCCAGTCCGTAAAGTCCACCATCGGAAGGTCTAATTTCTCTATAAATGATTTTAAAGCATCCTTTGTTCGCAAAGTTGCAGTTTTTCCATCTCTGGAGGCAGTTAAACTAAAGGAGAACCCCCGCCGGTATTTGATCTCTGCCATTTGTAGGATTTATAACAGTGGACGGACCGACCCTCGCTTAAAAAGAGTTCTTTTTGAGATATCTGGATACAGTGCTATGTTTGAGCCTTCAAATGTAATTGTGGGAATATTACGTGCTGTCTTCATTATATTTTCTTTCACGGTGTATTTGTGAATTTTACAAATTACATCTCTGGGTACGTCAGCTTTTGTGTTCTGGAGAGGAAACCGATGTGCCCGGTCTATTTCTATAACATTTGGGGCTTGATCCCCCAGAATCTGTCCAAAAATTTTTTGTACTGCTGGGGCTAATTCTGTCGCTGTAATTGACTCCTTTAATCCTTTTATAGGTATATTTTGTCGCCAATCCCTGTTCTCGTAATCATCCAGCTGTTCTCTGCATGAATTTAATATCTCTTCATATTTTTTCATGGACTCTTGAACCTCTACCACTGCCTGTGTGATAGTTTCCTGTTCTTTTTCCGCCCCTTCTACTCTGTGTCCCAGATCTTTGATGTCCTCTTTTAAACTTGCCACTGCTTGCATACAGGATTGTTCAACTGCTTTTATTAATTGCTGAATGTCATTTTTGGTAGGGAGGGTTTTCAACAATTCCCAGATGTCCCTTTCTGGGTCTGCATTTTGACCAATCTGCCCCTGTGGGTTCCCCTCGCCGTCCTAAACGTTCTCCTGTTCACACTCGTATCTATGTGGTGGCCCGCTTACTTCCATATCCCCCCTTGTTATTTCTAGGTGTTCCTGTCGGGTACTTTGATCCATATCAGGGGTTAGGTCTTCTCCTCCTCTTCCCATCATAGTCTCTGTGTCTATGGACTGTGCCTCTTCTAATGCCCACCTATTATCCTCCCATTGCATCATTGTATCCCGGCTCTCTACCAGTGGGCTTTGTGTGTCCACTGGTGGATGTCCATTACCAGGGATAAGTTGGCCCTTATTTTTAGCACCTATTACCTTGGGGCTCCCACCACTTCCGGGGGGGCTTGGCTCTGGGGTCTTCCTCCCTCTCCCTGCTGTAGGGGATCTCTTACCGTTTACCACGACACTATCACTTGTCCTCTGGATGCTCGTCTGCTTTATCCAGGACTCCTGCTCTGCTGTTTCTACACAGTCCATGGTGTTACCTCCGCTTCGCTTCTTTGTGTCCGGCCTTCCTGCTTGCTCAGGTATGCGGGGGGATAGGTAAGCTTTGATGCCGTCCATAGATTTTCTTCCTCTCCCTGCTGTTGGTTGCTGGGCTGTTTGCCTGCGTGTTGTCATCCTCAAAAATTTTTTTATCACACTCTGCTCGTATAGAATAGAATAGAGACGTAGGGGGGGATGCAGCCTGTGAGAGCAGCCGTTCCTCTCTCCACCTCTCTCACTCTCCTACTCCAGCTGGCCGCCTGTCTGCTTTCAGAGGAATGCCGATGTGTGTTTACTTTGCTGCACGGAGAGGTTGTAAACATGCAGGGAGATTAACAAAAAACCTCTCTTCCATACACCGCTTCTCCCCTTTCTGTCACCTTGTGGAATCTGCCTGTGTGGATTAGAGTAGTGAACTGGGGAAGTAACCGTTCCTTCCTCTCTCTCCACCTCAGCTGGTCGCCCGTCTGTTGTCAGGAAGAACGCCGGCGTGTGTCTGTTTTACTGCACGGGAAGACTGATGACAGATAGACAGGCAAGCCAGGCTCTCTCTCCCATACGCTGTTTTTCAGCTTTCAGCTTTCTGTCTCTCTTTACTTCCCTCTGCTGCACTGGCCGCCCTTTTACTGTCAGGAAGGTGCCGGCGTATGGTAACTTTGTTGCACCGGGATGCTCGAGACAGATGAGGGGAAAATAGCCGGTGAGAGCAGTCACCCCCTCCCTCTCAAATGCCGGCGTGTCCTTGCTTTCTGCATGAGGGTGGCCGTAGACAGGCGAGTCAGCAAAGCCCTCTCTCACATGCACCACCTCTCAGCTGTGTCCATTAGCCCGGGATCGTGGAGGGGGGAGGAGCACTCACCTACTCACACACACCCATGTCCCTGATGGCTGCTGAGTGTTATCCTCCATGTCCATGCTGACATAATCCTCCTCCTCCTCTTCTTCCTGTTTGACAGGCCTGCAGGAATAATATCTGGATAAAGGGGGCCTTGAGAGGTAAGGAAATCCTCCTCTTCCTCACACTGTTCTGCCTCAAGTGCCCTGTCCATAATTCCATGAAGCGTGAGCTCTAACAGGAAGATGAGAGGGACAGTATCACTGATGCATGCATTGTCGCTGCTCACCATCCTCGTGGCCTCATCAAATGGTGACAGGACAGTGCATGCATCCTTGATCAGTAGCCACTGGCGTGGCGAAAAGAAGTCAAGCTCCCCTGCCCCTGTCCTGGTGCCATACTCACACAGGTACTCATTTATGGCCCTCTGCTGCATGTACAGCCACTGCAGCATTGCCAACGTTGACTTCCACTGGGTGGACATGTCACAAATGAAGCGGTTGGTGTGCAGGTTGCATTCCCTATGAATGTCAGCCAGCCAAGCACTGGCATTGTATGACTGTTGGAAATGACCACAGACTTTTCTGGCCTGCCTCAGGAGATCTTGTAAGCCTGGGTACCTAATCAAGAATCGCTACACCACCAAATTCAGGATGTGTGCCAAACATGGAACATGGGTCACTTGTCCCTGTCGGAGAGCAGAGAGAAGGTTGGTGCCATTGTCGCACATGACCATTCCTGGCTGAAGCTGGTGTGGCATCAACCACCTCTGAGCCTGCCCCTGCAGAGCTGACAGGATCTCTGCCCCAGTGTGGCTCCTGTTCCCTAAACAGTGGTTTAACCTTAAACTACATAGAGGGTTCTTTACTATAAGAATGGCAAGGATGTGGAATTCCCTTCCACAGACGGTGGTCTCAGCGGGGGGGGGGGCATCGATAGTTTCAAGAAACTATTAGATAAGCACCTGAACGACCACAACATATATACAATGTAATACTGACATATAATCACACACATAGTTTGGACTTTATGGACTTGTGTCTTTTTTCAACCTCACCTACTATGTAACTATGTAACTCATGCACCGCATGGCATCTTTTTGCCTGAGTGCTTGCATAGCCCCTTAAACGCTTACGGAGCACCGCTGGTTCAGAGAACAAATTTGCAGAAGAGGAAGAAGAAGAGGAGGGGGTGGAGGAGAGAGCTGTGGCAGAATCACCGCTAGCATTTTGGAGGCATGGTGGCGGAACAAGTTCCAACAATACTGAACCCTGTCCTGCATCCTTCCCAGCTGCCAGCAGAGTTACCCAGTGAGCCTTGAATGAAAGGTAACATCCCTGCCCATGCCTGCTAGACCATGAGTCTGCGGTAATATACACCTTACTGCTGACCACCCTGTCCAACAAGACAAAAACATTGCCTTCGACATACCGGTAGAGAGCTAGAATGGCCTTCCATGAAAAGAAATGGCATTTTGGAACCTGCAACTTCTGTACAGCACATTTCACAAATTCACGAAAGGGGGCAGAGTCTACCAGCTAAAAAGGCAGTAGTTGCAGTGCTAGGAATTTGGCCAAGCTGGTATTCAAGCTAGCATTCAGACTGAGCATGTGGGTTACTGGGACCGAATTTCTTTTTATGGTTTAGCAACTGGGGTAGGGAAATTTGCCGCTAAGATCAGATGGTGGTTTACTGCTATCAGATTGACCGCAAGTACTTGGGACACCTATTGCTATACCTTCATTCCTCTCAGTGCAGGTTTTTGAGAGGACTGGAGTAGGGTTGGAGATCCCAGATGAGGAGCAAGGAGAAGTCCGCCTTTTTCTTTGATGTGGGTCTTTCAAGTGCTGTTGCCAACTGACTTGTTGCCTTATGAGTTTAATTGAAATCTACATTAATAGCTGTAAAATACTGGAATTATGAATATATTTAATGTATATTTAATTTATATTTAATTTATTTATATTCTTTGAATATATTTAATTTAGCTTTTATCTATGTAAGGGGGAACATATTATCTTCACAGAAATCTCTGGTAGACCAGACAAGTTGGTTCCTAGGCTTGTGTATACAAACAATGGGATCCAAACATCATTGTTTTACACATATTTACTTCAAAGGATCCCATGCTGGGATATGCAATGAAGGGAGGCCAACTCGTAATCAATACTTAACTTCAAATTCAGTTCCTGCTCAGAATAGTCACAAGGATCTACATTAAAGGGGGCTGACTTATGCAAAGTATAGGGATTGGAGATGTAGCCAGTCCTTAACCAGGAATAGGGAAGCTCACCAATCAGACCCATGCTATGCAAACCAATGAGGTATCAGCATGTAATGATATACACAGACTAGACGGGAGGGAAACACACAGTTTTATGGGAGTGCAACCATCAGAATGGAACCTTGGTGCAAAGGGTAATTATGGTAAAGGTCTGCATTTTACTTGCAACTAAATATGTTTGCAGATTAATGTTTTCAGGAATATACTCTATATTCCTTCATGTAATTTTCATATTTTAACCTAAAATTTTCTTACTCGGTGTGTAGACTATAGATAGATGGTTGTGTATTGGATAAACTTTCAACTAATCACCAATAAATGTTATTGTGTTAAAGCTTTCACTCATGGTCAAAGAACTCTCATTTAACCCAAATCATATCTGAGAGATATTAAATCTCAAATATAGTATACAGGAAAAGGACTGTATATGTCTGGTCAAGCATGTGGTGCTCAAGCGGCTGTTGTTGTGGCCATGCTTGACCCGCTTCAGACATAGGTTGCAAACAGCAACGGTGCGATCTGTTGCACAAGTGTCCAAAAAGGCCCACACCATGGAACTTTTCAAAATCAGTGGGGAGTCAGCAGTGCCCTGCACCTGTGGAGCTCTGCAATGTGATGCAGTAGTGTGGCTTCCCTTAAGCTGCCCCCTAGAGGACATCCTGCCTCGTTGGATTTGTGCCTCCTTCTCCTCCGCTATTCTATCAGGCACCCAAGTAGAGTCAGTGACCTCATCATCCCCTCCCTCCTCATCACTGGAGCAAACTTGACACTTGGCAGCTGGGGGAACATGACTGCCAGTTTCTTGTCCTTCTTGGGTACTCCCTCTCTCTAGGCTCACGTTAAACCCTTCCTCAACCTGGGAACCAACATCAGAGCCTTCAAATCGCTGCGCATCCTCCAGCAGCATGTACCCGACACTGTGGTCGAATAGTTCTTGGGACCCCTCCGTGCATGATGGTTGGGCTACGGAAGAAGTGACTGTTGACAAGGAGCCGCTGGAATAGGCTGCTTTGGCAGCTGCATAGGAAGGAAAACTATTCTGAGCCTGGGTGACAGAGGATGAGGAGGATGAGGGCGGCTTTGTTATCCACTCCACCAACTGTTCTGCATGTTTTGGCTCAACAACATGGCCAGCAGCAGAAAAAAGGACAAGCGTGCCCCACCGGCAGAGGATGCACCATGTCCATGACCAACACTGACCAACACTGTTGACTGTAGACACAGAGCCTGCTTGCCCTCTTTTAGTGGCCTGTGAGTGTCTGCCTCTCCTTGGTGGCCTTCTGGACATGATGTATATTTTGTTTTGCAACACCGCGCTACACTGTATTGTGTACTATGTACACCACCAAAAAAGTAGTAGCAATTGCACTACGGCTGCACTGTATTGTAATTACAATTTTTGATCTAATATTTCACAGCAGGGCCTGTTCATGCTCTCAACAAGAGTATCTGTGAGGCTTTACAGTGTTGTGCCACCACCACCACCACCTAAGGCCCAATTTTTCTGCCCCTGTTTAATAGGGGCATGTAATTACAATTCTTGATATAATATTTCACAGCAGGGCCTGTTCCAGTGCCCACCAAGAGTAACTGTGAGGGCTTACATTGTTCTGGTAACACCAACACCTAAGGCCCAATTTTCCACAGAGTGTATAGAGCAGGCTGCATAGTACAGTATATACAGGCGGTCCCCTATTTTCAAACATCCGACTTACAAACGACTCCTACTTACAAACGGAGGGAGACAACAGGAAATGAGAGGAAATCTACCCCTAGGAAGGGAAATTCTCTCCTGTAAGAGTTAATATGGGAAAAAGGTGTCTCCACTGATGCTTTATCACCAATTCTTGTTTCCCTAATAACCCATAATTTTCAAAATCCAATTGTCATTGGGACAGAAAGTGAGGTGAAATCTTCTGAACAGGGGCACAGACAGCAAAAAAATGTTACAGGGGTGATAAACTTGCCCTATATTATCAAAAAAGCTTAAAAGCAGATTTTTGGGCTGGAGCTACACTTAAAAAATGTACCTGTTCCAAATTACAAACAGATTCAACTTAACAACAAACCTACAGTCCCTCTCTTGTTTGTAACCCAGGGACCACCTGTATACTGCTGTTCAGAGTATATAGGGCCTGGGGGCCCCACGCCTTTTTTTTAAATTTGGGTGCAGGGTTTCCCTTAATATCATACCAGACCCCAAGGGCCCGGTAATGGGCTGGGGGGGCAACATTACATTATAGCCACAAGCAGTTTTAAATAACTTTTTTCCTTTAGATATGCAATTTTGCTGTGGTATTGTTCTAAACACAGGAAAACTGTGCCACTTTATAGGCATTCTATAGACACCCCCCAGGTACGATATTTAAAGGAATATTTCATTTTTATTGTTTCACTTTAAGCATTATTAAAATCACTGCTCCCGAAAAAACAGCCATTTTTAAAACTTTGTTTTACATTGATACATATCCCCTGGGGCAGGACCCGGGTCTCCAAACACTTTTTATGACAATAACTTGCATATTAGCCTTTAAAATTAGCACTTTTGATTTTTCATGTTCAAGTTCCATAGACTTTAACGGGGTTTGCGTGTTCGCACAAATTTTTTTCTGTTCACATGTTCTGCCAAGAACCGTACCGGGGGTGTTTGGCTCATCCCATCGGCTGTTCGCAAGTTCGCTGAACAGCGAACAACTTGGGGTGTTCGCGGCAAATTCGAATGCCGCGGAACACCCTTTAAAAGTCTATGGGAGAAATCAAAAGTGCTAATTTTAAAGGCTTATATGCATGGTATTGTCATAAAAAGTGTTTGGGGGCCTGGGTCCTGCCCCAGGGGACATGGATCAATGCAAAAAAAAGTTTTAAAAACGGCCGTTTTTTTGGGAGCAGTGATTTTAATAATGCTTAAAGTGAAACAATAAAAGTATAATATCCCTTTCAATTTTGTACCTGGGGGGTGTCTATAGTATGCCTGTAAAGGGGCGCATGTTTCCCGTGTTTAGAACAGTCTGACTGCAAAATGACATTTCAAAGGAAAAAAAGTCATTTAAAACTACTCGCGGCTATTAATGCATTGCCGGTCCGACAATACACATAGAAGTTCATTGATAAAAACAGCATGGGAATTCCCCACAGGGAAACCCCGAACCAAAATTAAAAAAAAAAATGATGTGGGGGTCCCCCTTAATTCCATACCAGGCCCTTCAGGCCTGGTATGGATAATAAGGGGAACCCCGGCCAAAATTAAAAAAAAAATGATGTGGGGGTCCCCCTAAATTCCATACCAGGCCCTTCAGGTCTGGTATGGATATTAAGGGGAACCCCATGCCAAAATTAAAAAAAAACGCGGCGTGGGGTCCCCCCAAAAATCCATACCAGACACTTATCCGAGCATCCAACATGGCAGGCCGCACGAAAAGAGGGGGGACGAGAGAGCGCCCCCCCTCCTGAACTGTACCAGGCCACATGCCCTCAACATTGGGAGGGTGTTTTGGGGTAGCCCCCAAAACACCTTGTCCCCATGTTGATGAGGACAAGGGCCTCATCCCCACAACCCTGGCCGGTGGTTGTGGGGATCTGCGGGCGGGGGGCTTATCGTAATCTGGAAGCCCCCTTTAACAAGGGGACCCCCAGATCCCGGCCCTCCCCCCTGTGTGGAATGGTAAGGGGGTACAAAAGTACCCCTACCATTTCACTAAAAAACTGTTAAAAATAACAAGAGACAGTTTTTGACAATTCCTTTATTTAAATGCTTCTTCTTTCTTCTTTCTTCTATCTTCCTTCATCTTCTTCTTCTTCTGGTTCTCCTGGTTCTTCCTCCGGTGTTCTCGTCTAGCATCTCCTCCGCGGCGTCTTTTTCCCTTCTTCTCCTCGGGCCGCTCCACATCCATGTCATGGAGGGAGGCTCCCGCTCTTCTCTTCATCTTCTTCTCTTCTTCATCTTCTTCTCTTCTTCATCCTCTTCTCTTCTTCATCTTCTTCTCTGGGCCGCTTCGCATCCATGGTGGCATGGAGAGAGGCTCCCGCTGTGTGACGCTTCTCCTTTTCTGACAGTTCTTAAATAACGGTAGGCGGGGCCACCTGGTGACCCCGCCCCTCTCTGACGCATGGGGACATGATGGGACTACCCTGTGGCATTCCCCGTGACGCCACAGGGAAGTCCCGTCAAGTCACTGTGCGTCAGAGGGGGGCGGGGTCACCGGGTGGCCCCACCCCCTGTTATTTAAGAACCGTCAGAAGAGGAGAAGCATCACACAGCGGGAGCCTCCCTCCATGCCACCATGGATGCAGAGCGGCCTGGAGAAGAAGATGAAGAAGAGAAGAAGATGAAGAAGAGAAGAAGATGAAGAAGAGAAGAAGATGGAGAGGAGAAGAATATGAAGAGAAGAGCGGGAGCCTCCCTCCATGACATGGATGCGGAGCGGCCCGAGGAGAAGAAGGGAAGAAGATGCCGCGGAGGAGATGCTGGACGAGAACACTGGAGGAAGAACCAGAAGAGCCATAAGAACCAGAAGAAGAAGACAATGGAGGAAGAAACCGAAGGAAGACAGAAGATAGAAGAAAGAAGAAAGAAGAAGCATTTAAATAAAGGAATTGTCAAAAACTGTCTCTTGTCATTTTTAAAATTTTTGACAGTTTTTTAGTGAAATGGTAGGGGTACTTTTGTACCCCCTTACCATTTCACACAGGGGGGAGGGCCAGGATCTGGGGGTTCCCTTGTTAAAGGGGGCTTCCAGATTACGATAAGCCCCCCGCCCGCAGACCCCCACAACCACCGGCCAGGGTTGTGGGGATGAGGCCCTTGTCCTCATCAACATGGGGACAAGGTGTTTTGGGGGGCTACCCCAAAGCACCCTCGTAATTTTGAGGGCATGTGGCCTGGAACGGTTCAGGAGGGGGGGCACTCTCTCATCCCCCCCTCTTTTCCTGCGGCCTGCCAGGTTGTGTGCTTGGATAAGGGTCTGGTATGGATTTTTTGGGGGACCCCATGCTTTTTTTTTTTAATTTTGGCACGGGGTTCCCCTTAAAATCCATACCAGACCTGAAGGGTCTGGTATGGAATTTAGGGGGACCCCCACGTCATTTTTTTTTATAATCTTTATTTATCAAACATTTTAACACAAATTTTTTATAAAACATATACACATACATACATTTTCAAAAGGTGTGTTGGGTATTACTCACAATTAACATTCAGATCATTTTATATAACCCTATAATCTTTGTTAGCACCATCGACATACATTTCTGAATATAGTTCATTACCCTATCTTTAGTAAGACCCCTATTTCTGTAACACACTACTATCCCAATACCCTCCAACCATACAATCACATACACCCAACCCATCATCTAATATACCACCATTCAAATTACCAAACAACCACAAAGAGATAGAATTTTTTTTTTTTTAATTTTGGCCGAGGTTCCCCTTAATATCCATAGCATACCTGAAGAGCCTGGTATGGAATTTAGGGGGACCCCCACGTCATTTTTTTTTTAAAATTCTGGTTCGGGGTTCCCCTGTGGGGAATTCCCATGCCGTTTTTATCAATGAACTTCTATGTGTATTGTCGGACCGGCAATGCATTAATAGCCGCGAGTAGTTTTAAATTACTTTTTTTCCTTTGAAATATCATTTTGCTGTCAGACTATTCTAAACACGAGAAACATGCGCCCCTTTACAGGCATACTAAAGACACCCCCCCAGGTACGAAATTTAAAGGGATATTACACTTTTATTGTTTCACTTTAAGCATTATTAAAATCACTGCTCCCGAAAAAACGGCCGTTTTTAAAACATTTTTTGCATTGATCCATGTCCCCTGGGGCAGGACCCAGGTCCCCAAACACTTTTTATGACAATAACTTGCATATAAGCCTTTAAAATTAGCACTTTTGATTATTCATGTTCGTGTCCCATAGACTTTAACAGTGTTCGCATGTTCGAACAAATTTTTTTCCTGTTCGCATCCCTTATCCCTAGTGATCAGTGACGCAACGCATCGGAAGGAGCCAGGTGATATCACTTCCGGACCGGACCGTAAGTACTATATGTGAAGTTGTTTGTCCTGATTTTAAACTGTAAGTTTACTACTCTTTTATTAAACACATTTTTTGGACTACTACACTATGGCATTTCCTTTATGTTGCATGTAAACATTATATGGAGGGACCTGCTTAGAGATATTGGCATTATTCGTGGAAATTGTGTCCTATCTGATTGGAGGCCCCCAGGAATAGGAGTCTGTTGTCTGGATCTTGGAGACACTTATGCCCTGTACACACAATCGCACATTCCGACAACAAAATCCATCTGACTTTTTCTGACGGATGTTGGCTCAAACTTGTCTTGCATGCACACAGTCACACAAAGTTGGTTGGAAATTCCGAATGTCAAGAACGTGGTGGCGTACAACACGTACGACGAGCCAAGAAAAATTAAGTTCAATAACTAGTGTTGCTCTTCTGCTTGATTCTGAGCATGCGTGGTACTTTGTGCGTCGGAATTGTCTACACACGATCGGAATTTATGCAAATGGATTTTGTTGTCGGAAAATTTTAGATCCAGCTCTCAAACTTTGTGTGTCGGAAATTCCGATGGAAAAAGTCAGATGGAGCCTACACAGGGTTGGAATTTCCGACAACAAGCTCCAATCGCACATTTTCCGTCAGAAAGTCTGAGCGTGTGTACAGGGCATATTTATGTAAAAAGTTCGACTGGACCTGTAGGGGTGTTTGCCTGAGATGACGCTTGGGTTAAACCACAAGCACACTACGGAAGATGGAAACCTTGTTGTTGATCTGGATTCATTGGATTCTATTTTTCTTCACACAAGCACTTATGAACTTTCCTTATTTTAAAATCGCACTATCACTTTGAAGATTTCAACACTTTATGGACTCTCTTTGTTTAAGCACTTTATATATCGTATTGTCACTTTTAATACTGTGGTAACTTATGGTGCGTGTCTAAGTATGTATTTGATGCACTGTCATTTTTGTGTTTTGCACATAATTACTTGAAGATCATTATATTATGATGATTCATTGAGTGAGTACCACATTCATTTCTATTCAAATCCTCCCTAATGACTGCTATCGGGTGGCTGTATAGTAACTGTACCCAAGACATGAAGACGGGGCCAAAGCCTAATCTAGCAAGAACTGCCCAAAGATAGGACCACTCCACACTGTCAAAGGCCTTGGCTGCATTGAGGGGTAACAATGCCCTTCTACCCATGTTATCTGCTCTAGCCTGCATGTTCAAGAGCAGTCTACATAGATTAACAGCTATAGACTTTTGGGCATAAAACTGGATTGATCTGGGTGGATAATTGTGGAGATAGCTTTACTGAGACGCATTGGTAGTACCTTAGCCAATATTTTGATGTGATTTTGTAATAGGGATATCGGTCTATACGAACCAGGGTCTACAGAGTTTTTACCCAGCTTCAGCAAAAGTATTATATTAAATTTAGTCATGGAGTATGGCAAGGTACCAACCCTCCTAGTAGCATTCAACACTTTTAGTAAATATGGCAGTATTTTGTCACCATACCATTGTATACCTCTATCGGTAGGCCGTCATCGCCTGGTACCTTGCAGTTAGGGAACGCAGCAGTCACCTGTTGCATTTCCTCCAGAGTAATGGAGGAACCATTAAAATAGAATCTGGTGATGTGACCAGCTTACCATCCCCCTCTTGCAAGGCAATGATAGGGCCACCTCAATTTTGCATCCTAACAATTCTGGCTAGCAGCCGTCCTGTTTGTTCATCCTCTTCGTAAAAGGCCTGCTTAGAAAAAAACTATTTTTTTCTGCCAAGGATGACACCACTTGAGATAATGCATCCTGCTCAGACAACCATGATCCCTTGGTGGACTCCATGTGGTTATCTATATATGTTTGTTTCAACTGTTGTACCTGTTGCTCAAGTTCAACCCGTATACCATTCGAGTTTCGTTTGACCCCATTTACCTGGCTGATAAATATCCCTCAGAGGAATGCCTTAAAGGCATCCCAATTTTGTAGTAAATTAACTTGGCCTTGGTGGGCAGCCAGAAAATCTGCTATGGCCAAATGTATAGTGGTATGTGAGGAAAAAAAATTAAGCCAAAAAGCATTATGCTTCCATGGGGTGGGCAGTGAGGAGGTCTTTGGCTTAACAGCCAGATAAAGTGCCAGTGGAGAATGGTCTGATATCCCTCTAGGGAGATAACTAATACTCGAGAGATTGGGGAAGAAAGGAGTACCCACACCCAGATCAATGTGAGAGAGAGACATATGGGATTTAGAAAAGCAGGAGAATTGCTTCTCATTAGGGTACTTAGTTCACCAAAAATCAATCCATCCCACTTCTTGCAGAAATTTACTATCCTCTATCCACATTCCCAGTGTTAGGAGGGGGGTGTTGAACCAACAAAGGGTAAAGGTAACAGTTAAAGTCTCCCAACAATAGCAAAGGCAGATTGGGTTTGTCCAACAAGTACACCAGCAGAAGTTGAAGATCTTCCCTAGAAAAGGGAAGGCGAATATAAATCATAACAATTACACATCGTAACATATAAAGCTGACAATGCAAAAATATATATCCTCCCATCAGTATCTGTGAAATACATCCAGTTCCTAGAACGTTAAGGAGCGGTGTATCTGTACACTAGGGATGAGCTTCGTGTTCGAATCGAACGCATGAACGCATTTGAGTGGCGCATCACGGCCCATAATTCACTGTGGCATCGCAGTGCATTGCCGGCTGATGATTGGCCAAGCATGCACTATGACCCGCATGCTTGACCAATCACAGCGCCATCTGTACAGAGAGCTGTAATTGGCCAAAACCAGCATGGCTTTGGCCAATTATGGCTCAGGGGGTTTAGTACATGCCCCACACTATGTAAGGCCGCCTGCGCGGCGGCCCTGTGTAGTGTGTTCCGGTGTTGAGAGAGAGATAGATAGACAGAGAGACAGTGTCATTTGATTTAAGTTAGATAGAGTAGGCAGGCGAGTCAGTTAGCTGCACTTACAGTGTATTGTGTATATATATACATCCTAGGTGTTGTATATATATATATATATATATATATATATATATATATATATATATATATATATATATATACACACTGTATTCAGTTTAGCTAGATCCGTTCCTGTTATTCTCTTCCTACTACTGACAGGCAGGCAGGTGTTTTTACAGTATTTACAGTATTAGAAGTAGTAAAAGTATTAAAGCTGACAATGCAAAAATATATATCCTCCCATCAGTATCTATGAAATACATCCAGTTCCTGGAACGTTAAGGAGCAGTGTATCTGTACACTAGGGATGAGCTTCGTGTTCGAATCGAACGCATGAACGCATTTGAGTGGCGCATCACGGCCCATAATTCACTGTGGCATCGCAGTGCATTACCGGCTGATGATTGGCCAAACATGCACTATGACCCGCATGCTTGGCCAATCACAGTGCCATCTGTACAGAGAGCTGTAATTGGCCAAAACCAGGGTGGCTTTGGCCAGTTATGGCTTAGGGGGTTTAGTACACGCCCCACACTATATAAGGCCGCCTGCACGGCGGCCCTGTGTAGTGTGTTCCGGTGTTGAGAGAGAGATAGATAGACAGAGAGACAGTGTCATTTGATTTAAGTTAGATAGAATAGGCAGGCGAGTCAGTTAGCTGCATTTACAGTGTATTTTGTATATATATATATATATACATCCTAGGTGTTTTATATATATAGGTGTTTTATATATATATATATATATATATATATATATATATATATATATATACTGTATTCAGTTTAGCTAGATCCGTTTCTGTTATTCTCTTCCTACTACTGACAGGCAGGCAGGTGTTTTTACAGTATTTACAGCTACCTGAAGAAAATTGCTTGTGTTCTTCTCATCCTATTAGTTCTATTAGCTACAGTATTTACAGTTAGTGTAGTGCGTCCTCTGCACAGTGCGCGCCTAAAGCTACCTTAAGAAAATTAGTGTTCTTCTGATCCTATTAGTACTGTACCGCAGGCAGCTGCAGTATTTACAAGTTAGTGTAGTGCGTCCTCTGCACAGTGTGCACCTAAAGCTACCTGAAGAAAATTAGTGGTGTTCTTCTGATCCTATTAGTACAGTACCGCAGGCAGCTGCAGTATTTACAAGTTAGTGTAGTGCGTCCTCTGCACAGTGTGCACCTAAAGTTACCTGAAGAAAATGAGTGGTGTTCTTCTGATACTATTAGTACAGTACCGCAGGCAGCTGCAGTATTTACAAGTTAGTTTAGTGCGTCCTCTGCACAGTGTGCACCTAAAGCTACCTAAACAAAATTAGTGGTGTTCTTCTGATCCTATTAGTACAGTACCGCAGGCAGCTGCAGTATTTACAATTTAGTGTAGTGCGTCCTCTGCACAGTGTGCACCTAAAGCTATCTGAAGAAAATTAGTGGTGTTCTTCTGATCCTATTAGTACAGTACCACAGGCAGCTGCAGCATTTACAAGTTAGTGTAGTGCTTCCTCTGCACAGTGTGCACCTAAAGCTACCTGAAGAAAATGAGTGGTGTTCTTTTGATCCTAATAGTACAGTACCGCAAGCAGCTGCAGTATTTACAATTTAGTGTAGTGCGTCCCCTGCACAGTGTTCGTGCAAATTTTTGGTCCGTTCGCAGGTTCTGGTGCGCGCCGAACCGGGGGGTGTTCGGCTCATCCCTACTGTACACTCACCCCCCTTGAATATGAGGAGTGAGTGGAGTAATAGGACCGTCCAATCCAAGCATTATGTATACACGACACATCATTCTTAGTAAGGTGAGTCTCTTGAAAGCTGTAAATACCTGGATGATATTTATGAATGGTTGAGGTGATCATGGATCTTTTCAATGAATCTTGTAGACCCTGGAAACTCCAGAACACAATGGGTATTTCCATCATGTGGGATCCATGAACAAAGTAAGCAACCGGGATCTGATATGGACAGTCTGCACACACAAGAACGAAAGCCCAGAAGAGGGTAAAGTAAACTGGGTCTGGTGGCAAAAATTATAATGCAAGTAAAACCAGGTCAGGATCCACAAATCTTTCCACAGTAGGCCGTCTTTGTATTCCCAGATGAAGTAGCAGTGTAAACTCGGTGGATGCAACTGTGCCAACAAGAACTGCATGCGGGTTCCGAGAAACAGTTAAAAGCTAATGCAACACAGATTCCAATGAGCATATCTGTTGCCAAAACTGGCATACAAACTAGTATGCATCTTTCGTGTCCGGCACCGAAACAGGTTTTCCATTCACATTATAAGCAATAGGGGTCGATATTGCTTTGATGTCCCTCATGTGGATAAAAGAGGAAAAATGGGAACTGTCCCTCCCCAGTTCACCCCCCAGGAGTTGCTTGTTGCATCAGAGCATTGTAAGTGGCACTATTTAACAGTGGCGATCCAACAAAAGACATGGGCTGGAACAACATTGGATTGACATCGGAGATCTGCTTCATGTGTGTCAATCCAGTCTGAAGCTGCTGCTGCTGAATCAAAAACGTGTGCCTGCCTGCCAGATGTTATACGGAGTCTGGCTGGGTACAGCATGGCATAGGATGCTTGGAGGCATTGTAAGTGCTTGCAAACCTCTGTGAATTTTGCTCTGTTCCTCTGGACCTCAGCTGAGAAGTCCAGGTAGAAGGAGATTCTGACTCCGTCATATTGGATATTGTGTCGTTCACATGCCAAGCGTAGGATATTCTCCTTATCATGATAATTAAGCAGGTGAGGCAGGACAGGTCTAGGGGGGTTGCCTGGTGGTTGGGGTCTAGTGGGCGTACAATGGGCTTGTTCCACCGAGAAGTGAGGCGTAAAAGCATCCTTGCCAAAGATGTCAAGAAGCCAGCCTTCAATAAATTCTGTGGGATCACCACCCTCAGTCTTCCCTGGAAGGCCCACTATATGCACGTTGTTCATTCTCATGCAGTTTTCTAGGTCTTCTACCCGCATAGAGTTTCCGTCAGCCAGTTACTCAGTGGTCTGAGAGTCATGTAGCAAAAATGCCAGTTTGTCTACCAAGTCGCTAATACAGGCTTTCTGTGGCAGTTGTGCACTCTCTGATTTTCTGGAGGACCTGTCTTATTAAGGCAACATCTTCCGACAAGCTCCCAAGATGTAATTTAAGCTTATCTACTGATGCTGTACATTTATTTACTGCTTTCAGAATCTCCCAGAGTGTAGGTTGTTCATGCTCAGGATTCTCATCTATAACATTCTGCAACAGGTCTTCCGGCTCTGCCAGCATGGCCCCTGCTCCTCCAAGCTGTTCCCCCTCCTCCTCCTTTAGCAAGTCAGCAGCTATGTCTTCAGTGTCAGTGGGCTGTGCACAGGGTAATGGTAACTTTTATGCATAAAATAACATGTCCCTAGTGCCAGCTTTACTTTCTGCCTTGTTTCCCTTTGACTTGGATGTTCCAGCCTCCTTGTCAGCACGAGGTGTCCTCTGTGGCATGGATGCAGTGCCATGTTGAGGATCCAGAGCCGCACCTTCCTCCTTCTTAGAGCGGGTCATGCTGGCCACTCAGCAGGTTTGTAAGATGATCGGCACGTGCAGCGGGTTCTCGGGCGTGTACTAGCCATTCCTTGCAGGGGTACGATGAGGTAGTGAGTGGGGGAGAGGACTGACACAAGGATCACCCATAGGATCTCAGAGAAGCAGGTCTTCTCACATGCCGCGCTTGGCTCCACCCCCCCACTATATAGCATGTAATTTCCAAAACTCTATGGATAATCTCTGTTCTTCTGTAGGGTATGGGATGTATTACTATATTACAGCTATGCATCTTTTCTGTGCCGTTAGCTGGCCTATCAGTGTGGGCGTACAGGATAGTGAGGCACACTTCTCAAGCAGCCAGGGGTATTCTGGCAAAACTAGTCAGGTGTGGTATAGCTTACAGCTTCCATATACAATATCATAGGTGAAACTTTTTGTTTCAATATTTTTTATTGAAATTTACATTTAAAACAGTATACAAATCAAGTAAGGTAATTTGATATACACAATATACATCCAGTTATACGTCTTTGGTTAACAGGTACACATAAAGTTTTTAGACACGGAATAATTTAAAAAGGGTGGTATCAAAATATCAGTTTAGTCGTAAGAACTGCCTTGGAGCATACATAGAGTAACTATCATATGAGACATTCGGGAGGCGCTATTGCTGTTTAGGCCATATTGACCAACGTTCATCAAACAGATTGCATTGCATAGAGTTGATTGCTATGAGACGTTCGAATGTGTGGTTCCTGTGGACTGCTTTTGTAACATCAGAGAGGTTTATGGCATTTTTAGACTTCCAATTACGTAGTATTAGTAGTCGTGTTTCCAGTAGAACGTGGCTCACGACTGGTCTATAAACTGGTGGAAACCTATGTATACCTAAGTGTAGAATTGCCAAGGCCGGGGTTGGGGGAGTCAATATACCTGTTAGGGAAGGGATTAGTTGGAATGTTTGGTTCCAGAGACTCCTGATATTAGGGCATTGCCATAACATGTGTAGTAAATTTCCTATTTGCCCACAGTCTCTCCAGCATTGTGGTGATGATTCTAGTAAGATTCTAGTAAGAAGGAAGCTAATCAATATGGTGTATAGTACCACCTATTTTTATGGTCAGTTCCCAGTGTTTCACACAATGGGAGGCTTTGTGTATTTCCTTGAACGCACATTGCCATTGCCCATTGGGGAATGAGGTGCCCAAGCCGTGTTCCCATTTGCCCATTGCTATGGTTTTTTTAAATGTTTGCTTGTCGTGGAGAAGATTATAGAATTCCTTTTGTATCCTGCCTGTCATTTGCGTAGAATTGCCAGATTTTTGGCGAGATTTTTAGTTGTGGTCTAGGGAGAGATTTGAGAAAGTGTCATATGCGTAGACAGGAGAACAGTTTGTCACTAGGCAATTGGTATTGTGCCATTATTTGTACTGTGGGCTTGGGCTGTGTTCCATCATATAGGTCCGATACGTGTGATGCCGCATCTCACTAATTCTTTAACTGAGAGCAGTGGTATTTTTGCTTCTAATATATGTAATGGTATTCTATAAGTTATTTCCCATGCATCAGTTGCTGTTATCTGGAGGATGAATCTCCATGCCTTTAAAGAAGTCTGCATGGTAGGGGAGATACTCGATAGGTCCCATGGTGACCATATATCACCTATAAGTAGGAGTGTGAGGTCCTTTGTCAGTGCAATTGTCTTTTCTATGTCTACCCATAGTGGATTTTCGTGTGTTAGAAACCAGTATTTGATGTGGTCTAGTCTAACTGCCCATAAATAGTCATCTATATCTACTAGGCTAGCCCCTCCTACTTTCCTGTGAGAAATAAGATTATTACGGGGACATCTAGCTTTTTTGCCTCCCCAGATGTATTTTCATCCAAGTCTAGACAGGTGGTTGAGATAGAATTGTGGTATATGTAGTGGTAGGGTACGGAATATATATAGGATTTGTGGCAATATTAGCATTTTATAGGCTGCTACTCTACCTAGCCAGGAGATTTCTTTATTCGCCATATCTCTCAATTGCTTTTCCAGTTTGGCAATTAATATATTCAAGTTAGTTTTAACCAGTGTGGAGATAGAATTGGTTAATGTGATACCTAGGTAGGTAATACCTTTTTTGCTCCACACATATGGCAATTTGTTTTGCAGTATCTTCCGTATTTGGGATGATATTCCCAAGGCTAGAATTAGGGATTTGGTAAAATTCACTTTATAATACGAGATATCTCCAAAATCCGTTAGTATTTTATGGGCCTGGAGTAGGGATGTCAACGGATTGGTCAAAAGCAGTATGACATCGTCCGCAAATAAATTGATGGTATGCATGCTCAAGCCAAACTGGAACCCGGTGATCATGGGGTGTGATCTAATTGTTTCAGCTAATGGTTCAATCATGAGATTAAAGATGATCGGTGACAAGGGGCAATCTTGTCTGGTCCCATTGGATATGTTGAACGGTTTGGATAGAAAGCCAGCTGAGTATACCTGTGTGGACGGGCACAAATAAAGTGCCAGTATAGCTGTTAATATGGGGCCTTTGAAACCAAATTTGGATAGTACCATTTCCATATATGTCCAGTGGACCCTATCGAACGCCTTCTCTGCATCAATAGATAATAGCAGAGAGGGCGTTCGATTTGTTTCAGCATAATGTATTGCATTGATAATCCTTCTAGTTGCATCCGAAGTTTGTCTCCCCTTCACAAAACCCATCTGGTCGTGTTGGATGATTGATGGAATGATGCTCATTAATCGTTTGGCCAGTAGTTTTGCATAAACTTTAATGTCTGAGTTGAGAAGGGATAATGGTCTGAAATTAGCCGGTGTAATGGGGTCCTTTCCTGGTTTTGGTAAGGTCACTATATGTGCTCTCAGCATTTCCTGAGGGAAGTTTGTGTTTAAAAGTCTTGAAGTACTCGTTAGAGAACCAGTCTGGCCCTGGTGATTTACCGTTTGGAAGTGAATCTATGACAATTTCTATTTCTTGATATGAAAAAGAAGTGTTTAGACTATTTAGTTGGTGTTCAGAGAGGTGTGGGAGGTTTAGTTCCTGTAGAAAAGATTGGATTTTGTCTGTGGTTGGTTGAGGCGTGTCGGGGTCTGTGTGTAAGTTATATAATGAGCTGTAGTAATCAGCAAATTGGTTTGCTATAGCTTGAGGATCCATGATTTTGTGATGTAAGGTAGGATGCTTAAGATATGCTATTCTGGATTTGGTACTCCTTGCTTTTAATCTGTTTGCTAAGTATTTGCCCGCTCTGTTGGCATTGGCGTAGTAGTTTAGTTGTAAGCGTCTAAAATGTTTGTCATATTGTTGGGATAGATGTTCCCTCGATGTTTCCCTGAGTGTAGCTAGTTTGTGTGTTAGGGTAGAGGTGGGTATTCGTTTGTTTAGTGTTTCAATGTCGTGAATTTCCGATAGTAAAGTATTAAATTTTTGTGTATGACGTCTTTTTTCTTGGGCACCTAATTAGATAAGTATGCCTCTCATATAGGCCTTGTGTGAGTTCCATATAGTGTACAGGTCATGTACTGGCTCTGCATTATCAAGGAAGAAGTTTTGAAGATGTTGAGAGATTTTGGTGTGGGTGTGGGGTTCTTGTAATAGTCGTATATTGCAGCGCCAGATGGGGGGTGAAGAGGAGACACCCTTATCTTTAATAGACATAGATATCGCAGCGTGGTCTGACCACATGATGTCATGTATTTTAGTAGATTCTGCTTGTTGTAGAAGCCACTTATCCATAAGGAACATGTCTATACGTGAGTATGAGCGATGTCTATGTGAAAAAAAGGTATAGTCCTTTTCATTGGCATGGTGGCATCTCCATACGTCGAACAGTTCTTCTTTGCGGAGAAGGGTTTGAAGAGATACTGTACCTCTAGGTTTTATTGTGGTGGAGTCCAGAGAAGGATCTGCAACTAGGTTCAAGTCCCCGCACAACAGGATATTTCATAGGGTTAGCTTTTTTGAGTACCTTTTTTATAAATCGAAGTTGGTTTGAGTTCGGAGAATATAGCGTGACTAAGGTATATGGTTTGGAGTTAATGTCTCTGGTGACGATTATGTATCTCCCTCCCTCTCTATAAATGATTCCTTGTGTTGGAAGGACACAGAGTTGTTTATGGCTATCAAGACTCCACCCTTCTTTCGGTTGGGTGTGCAGGCCAGGAATATATGTGGATAGTCTTTATGTGAGCAGTGTGGAGTTTTGTGTGTTTGGAAGTGAGTTTCCTGGACACAGAGTATGTCAGCTCTGTGTTTGCACGCTTCCTTCCATAAGGAAAATCTTTTAGTGGTGGATCAGACCCCGGGCATTAATTGAGTGGCATGTAATCGACATTGCTTGGGTATTGCATGTTGCTTTTTGGTTGTGTGGTGCAGGTACTCACTGTGACCGTATGGTTCTCTGTGGTATGGTTTCTTCCATAGTGGGTAAGCAGTCTGATGCCAGGTGTCTTCCGTAGTTGGAATACGATGGCTACGGAGATGTCTGTGTATATCGAATGGAGAACAAAAGAACAAAGGGTAAAAATAACGAAAAATAAAGTCAACATGGGTAATATAAGAAAAGGATCTTGAAACGGATCCATGTGCAGTGATGTCTGCTGCTTGTTACTCGGAGGGGTAGAGGAGAAGTCAAACATAGATCTCCTGTCTCCGGAGAATTTCGTATGATTTCAGGTGGTTGTTTTACGAGTTTCCACCGGCAGCTTTCTTATGTGATCGCTTATGAAACACCACTTGCCAATCATTGTGCAGGGATTGTAGATTATCTGTAGTGGAATGATGTGCGGCTTGATCTGGAAGGATGTTCCATTTTCTTAGATTGGTGATTCCTTCCTCCAATGTGGAAACCAGTGTGGTGGTTCCGTTATGGGTGATCGAGAGTGTTGCTGGATATTTCCACTTGTGGAGGATGTTGTGGTTTCTCAGCGCCTTAGTAATAGTCGCCAGGTTGCGGCGCCTTTGTAGCGTATGTCTGGAGAGGTCGGGGAGCAGCCTTATGTTAGCGTATGGTGGGGAGATTTTATCCGGTTTACGGGACTCCAGTAGTATTCGTTCTTTTACATGGTAGTAATGAACTCTCATTAGGACGTCTCGTGGGATGTCATCAGGAAGGAATGATGGCTTGGGGACTCTGGGAATTCTGTCCACAGTGAGTTCTTGGGCTGTTAATTCTGGTATAAGTGTGGAGAACATGGCTTGGGCATATTGCAGGAGTTAATTAGGGGGGACAGACTCTGGGATTCCCCGCAGTTTAAGGTTATTCCTCCTGGACCTGTCCTCGAGGTCTGCGATTTTGTCCTTCATCCATGTTATATCTTCCCCCTGTGCTGTGTGGGCCTCTACCATCACATTATATGATGAGGTATATTCCTCTATCTTGTGTTCTATTTGATCCACTCTGGTGCCTAGGGCTTGTACTTCTCTGTGGCATTTGTTAATCCCCCTGATCATATCAGCTTGCAGAGATGACCGTAAGGATAACAACATTTCCTTTAAGGTAGTGTCAGAGATGGGTCTGTCTGCTGTGGGGAAATCTGCTATGGGATCTCCTTCAGGTGCCCTCTGTGCTGTGGAGGAGTGTTGCTGCCCGCTTACCTCCATGTTGAGATCGATGTGCGGCCTAGCAGGGGAGTCTCTCCTGGGTTTAGATTTCGCTGGGTTTCTGGTAGTGGGGCTAGGCGGCCCTGAGAATGATTCACTTGGAGCCTTGGCAGCACAGGATGAGGCTAATGGCACTCCGCGGTGGTTATTGTGTGTTTCGGCCCTGTGAGCAGGCCGTTGATCTCGCGCGCCGCCGCCATTTTGTCATAGCCCGCTCGTCTCTGAGGAAAAATAGCTGGAGAGCTTGCGTGGCTGCTGGGGGTCTTTTCGTCTCCTAGGCATCGTTATAATGTTCCACGGGTTGCTGTGTGGAGGATGCCGGTGTTTGTTCCATGGATGGAGCCGGTGGACTCAGATGGCGGTGGATTTTCTCCGGCAGACGGATGGAGCTCCTAGGCTAAGCGTCCATCTTGGTGCCTGGTCGCCATGCCCCCATCATAGGTGAAACTTGAAGCTTGTGGGCCCCAATGCAAAAGTTGATCTGGGGCCCCCCACTACCATCCGATGCTTCAACCGTGCACCAAGATACACCCACCATGTCCTAAGATAAGTGGCTAAAGAGTTATTTCAGATCTTTATTTACATATTGAGAGATTCATTAAAAAGATTTTGGACAAACTGTCCACAATTTGACATACCTCTCCAATTCTTTTGAATACCTGGATATCTACATGAAAGAGATCAAAAGTCACCGGGGTGCTGCACTATTTTTTTTTTTTAAGAAATTAAGGTCTAACTAAATAGTAAAGAAAACATAGAAAAATAAAATAAAATAAATTTTACTGTAAAACTATAAACTTAGCCTTCCTTAACCACTTGCCTTCCTAACCAGGCCAATTTTCAGCTTTCAGTGCTCTCACATTTTGAATGACAATTACTCATGTCATGCAACACTGTACCTATATGAAATGTATGTCCTTTTTTCACACAAATAGAGCTTTCTTTTGGTGGTATTTAATCACCACTGGGTTTTTTATTTTTTGCGCTATAAGTAAAAAAAGACCAAAAATGTTGTAAAAAAAATGCATTTTTCTTGTTTCTGTTATAAAATTTAGCAAATTAGTAATTTTTCTTCATAAATTTTAGCCAAAAGTTATACTGCTACATAGATTTGGTAAGAATAATCCAAATCAGTGTACATTATTTGTTTTTTGTGACGGTTATAGAGTCTACAAGCTATGGTGCCAATCATTGAAAGTCGATCACACCTAATCACGCCTGAAGTACTTATGGTCTATCTCATTTCTTGAGACACTAACAAGCCAGAGCAGTGCAAATACCCCCCAAGTGACCCCTTTTTGGAAAGTAGACAGTCCGAGGTGATTAGTAAGAGGCATGGGGAGCTTTTTGAAGTTGTAATTTTTTTCCCACAATTCTTTGCAAAATGAAGATTTTTTTTATTATTTATTTTTTCACAAAATTGTCATATTAACAGGATATTTCTCTCACATGGCATATGCATATTTGCAACTACACCCCAAAACACATTCTGCTACTCCTCTTGAATATGGCGATACCACAGTTGTGAGATTTTTTCACAGCCTGACCACATACAGAGGCCCAGCATGCAGGCAGCACCATCAGGTGTTCTAGGGACATAAATTACATTTATGTCCCTATCTAATTTCTTGACTACCTATTAGACTTTTTAAGGCACTGGAGCACCATGACAATGGAAGTGCTCACAAAATGACCCCATTTTGAAAAGCAAACGCCCCAATGTAATCTAGGAGACATAATGAGTCTTTTGAACATGTCATTTTTTTTCCACGAGAAAATGAAAATGCATTTTTTACACAAAGTTGTCAGATTATAAGATTTTTTTCTAACACATAGCATGTACATAGCAAAAATTACACCCCAAAATACATTCTGCTACTCCTCCTGAGTATTGTGATACCACATGTGTGAGACTTTTACGCAGCCTGGTCACATACAGAGGCCCAAAATGCAGGGAGCACTGTCAGGTGTTCTAGGGACATAAATTACACAGTGTAGTGACACTGATGAGCACTGTGATGGCACTGATGTGGCATGGATGAGGCACAGATGAGCACTGATGTGGCATGGATGTGACACGGATGAGGCACGGATGAGCACTGATGTGGCATGGATGAGCACTGATGTGGCATGGATAAGGCATAGATGAGCACTGATGTAGCATGGATATGGCGCAGATGAGAACTGATGTGGCATGGATGTGGCATTGATGAGCATCAATGTGGCATGGATGTTGCATGGATGAGCACTGATGTGGCATGGATGAACACTGATGTGGCAGGGATGAGCACTGATGTGGCATGGATGAGGCACGGATGAGCACTGATGTGGCATGGATGTGGCATGGAAGGACATTGAAGTGGCACGGATGAGCATTGATATGGCATGGATGTGGCACAGATGAGTACGGATATGGCATGGATTAACCATTTGTCAACTAAAAAAAGGTCTATTCAGGAGTATGAGTTGTGGGGAGCAGAGAAAAAGGTGAAGTCTTTCTCTGTTGTTTGGTGGCATCTTTACACATCGTAAAGGTTGTTGGATCTGAGAAGGTTCTGCATGGGTGAAGAATGTCTAAGAGAAGGATTGGAGATGTCCGATGAATGGTCGGATACCGTGTTAAAATCTCTGCATAACAACAAAGAGCCTTGTCTACACTTATTGATTTTCTTCAGCACTTTGTTAAGAAAGTGTATTTGCCATGAATTTGTGGCATAGAGGCATACCAGTGTGTATTTGGAACCTGCTATGGTGCATATCAAGATTAAATATCTGCCACTGGGATCTGGTATTGATTTGTGTAGAAGGAAGTCTGTTGATTTGTTAATGGCGACTAATACTCCTTTTGTCTTCTTGGTTTGTTTAGATGACAGAAAGATATGTGGAAAGTTTTTATGACAAAGGGAAGGAGTATTTGAGTCTTTGAAGTGGGTCTCCTGTGCGCAGATAAAATTGCAATGCGATTGGTGTGCTGTCTGCCAAAGAGGTGCCCATTTTATGGGGTGGTTTAGGCCTTTCACATTTAGTGAAAGAATTTTAAGTGTCATTGTAGGAAAGGTGCAGTGATGGGGGTAGCCTACTCACGATCAAATTGGGATGAGGTGGAGATGATCTGACATTGTGGGTCCATAGGCATTCGATCTCTAGGTAGGTCCTAGGTTTGCTGGTGGGCGTCACTAAAGAACAGTCATGTAGGTGGATAACTAAGTTCTCTTGCATGGAGGGGAAAACAAAGGAAGGGTTAGCAATTGAACATAAAAAAAAGTCATAACTGTACAACAGGAATCAAATAAGCTGTTGCAATTCGGGTAGGGGGAAACAGTTCAAGTGGATCTAGTGTAATGGCCAGGGAGCCATAGAAAGAGACTATATGTGGTTAGACACTATATCACTGACTTATCTGAGTATAAGCGGTTTCTGTTGCAAGACCCCTATTGGCTTTTGAGCCGGGGGGGTGGAATCTTGTCTGGAAGATTTCAGGTTTCAGGATGGAAGGCCTGAATGAGTATGAAGCCCTGTTCTCTCAGTGGTAAGAGACCTTTTTCCAGGGTAGTGATGTTGAACAACTTTCCATTGTATTCTACAATTAATCTGGCAGGATGCTTCCATTTGTGTGGTATATTGTTGTTGTGGAGTGATTTGGTGATTGTATTTAGCTGCCTGCAGGTGTCCAAGGTGTTTTTGGAGAGATCCGCATAGATTTGAATGTTTGCATGAGGTTCCAGAAGCTTCAGGGAGTATGATTTCCGTAATATTTGTTCTTTTGTGGAGAAAAAGTGGATTTTCATGAGAATGTCTCTGGGGATTTCTGTGGGCAAGAAAGAGGATTTAGGTATGCGGTGAATGCGATCTATAGTGAGGTCCAGTGGGGAGAGTTCAGGTGCTATTATGTGAAAAAGTTCTTTAGTGTAATGCATGCGATCTTGTGGGGGTACACTCCCAGGTACTCCCCTCAGTTTTAGATTGTTACATCTTGAGCGATCTTCTAAATCTGCGATTTTGGTACATAAACAGATCCTTTCTTCCTCATTTTCCTCGTTTTCGTGAAATCAATTGTTGACTGTTATGGTAATATCAGTGATCGCATGTTTTACTTGGTTAATGCTATCGCTCATCAAGGAAAGCTCAGCTGTGAATTTGTGAGTGAGAATAGAAAAATAGAAGTTACATACCGGCAACTTTTTTTTCAAGAGTCTTTCAGGACAGCACACTTGAGAGACCTCGGCTCCTCCCTTCTCAGAAAACACTGCCTCCACCAGAGTTTTAAGCCACACCATCCCTCCAGCCCGTCAGTTTTTCCATGAGAACCTCCGGCCAGTCTAGGGAGACACAAGAACACATCATACCAACCTTCATACTCCTAATGCTCTTGCGTCCTGGTGGCAAAAAATTATTTGGGTGGGTACCGGTGCTGTCCTGAAAGACTCTTGGAAAAAACGTTACCGGTACGTAACTTCTATTTTCCCTCTTTCGTCTTTCAGGACAGCACACTTGAGAGGATAAGCGAGCACTTACCCTAGGGTGGGACTACTGCTTGCAGGACTTTATGCCAAAAGGTCTGGTCCTGGCCAGACAACAAGTCCAGTCTGTAGTGCTTAACAAAAGTCTTAAAACTTGACCATGTTGCTGCTCTGCAGATCTGTTTGAGTGTAGCACCAGCCCACTCTGCCTGTGATGTTGCCATGGCCCTAGTGGAATGAGCCCTAATACCTTTTTGCTATATAGGCTTGACTGATAGCCAACCTCAACCACCTGGCTATAGTATGTCTGGAAGCTTTGGACCCCTTCCTAGGCCCAGTAAAAGAAACAAAAAAGGAATCGGATCTCTTAAACTGATCCGAAACCTCCAAGTATTTTAATACACATCTCCTGACATCTAACCTGTGGAAGATGCGCTCCTGTTCCCTCACAGGATTTGAACAAAAAGTGGGCAGACAGATTTCCTGGCTCCTATGAAATTTTGAAGCCACCTTTGGCTAAAAGGCCAGATCGGTTTTAAAAATAATCCGATCTGGAAAACCTTGAAGAAAAGGTGCCCTCCTTGAGAGGGCTTCTAGCTCACTAACACTTCTTGCAGTAGTGATTGCCACCAAAAAAACAGTCTTGAGGGTTAAAATTTTACCACACAAGACTCAATAGGCTCAAAGGGATCCCCTGTAAGAGCCTGCAATACTAGAGAGAGATCCCATACCGGAAAAGGTTGGGAGCTGACTGGTCTCTGCCTACCTAAGGCTTTAAAGAACCTGGATATCCAAGGATTCATTGCGAATTGTTGTTCAAGGAACACACTTAAAGCGTAAACTTGACCTTTAAGAGTACTAAGGGCCAGTCCCTTATCTGCCTCACTGTGTAGGAACTCCAGCACTGCTACTGGGCTGCGGACGCTAAAGGAGCTCTCTGCGCACCAGGAATTGAACTTCTTCCAGACTTTCCTTGTCAAAAGAAGTTTATTGAGTATACAATGTTATAAAGATACATAAAGTAAGTTTACAAGGATCTATAAAGTAAGCTCATTGTTTTACAGTAGGGTTTATATAGGTAAATATCATGAAATTTCAAATATTAAACATTGGGTTCACGTAAACCTAAATTAAAGATATATATCATTTCCTTAGTTACTTTTGTAGGTATTTAAATGATTTATACCTACTATACATATTGTTTACAAGTAGAGTGTATATAGGTCAAATAAATTCTGATAATGAGCTTTAATCGTAAGGTGGAGAAAAGGAAAGAGAAAGAAGAAAAAGGGTTGAAAGGTAGAGGTATGGTCCACAAGGTTGTCCCGCTCGTCAGTTTATTATTCTTTTTAGTTCTCTTTGAAGCCTTAGAATGGGTGTCTCTGTAAGTCATTTAATCTGTTACCATGGCAACAGGACAGAGTCATTGAAGTTTGACAGGAACTGTTGTTTTATCCAAGGATGCCAAAGTTTTTCAAATTTTGGAATTTGATTTTGATCGATGGCTACCATCTTAGCATGGGACATTGTATTATTCATTCTGTGAATTGTTTCTGCTAGTACCAATGTAGGAGATTTCCATGCCTTGGCCACTGTTTGTTTTGCAGCCGTTATTAGTTGGATCATAAGTTTGAATTGAGAGAGTGTTAACCATTCCGGTTTTAAATTAAGTAAAGTTAAATATGGATCTGGTTGTATTATTTTTTTAAATATTTTAGATGCATTCACGAAGACTTCCTTCCAGAAGGTTTGGATTACTGGGCACGTCCACCATATGTGTAAATATGTGCCTATTTCTGGGCATCCTCGAAAACAAAGAGCTGAGGTATTAGGTGAATATTTTGCCACTCTAGCGGGTACAAGGTACCAGCGAGTTAGGACTTTATAATTTGTCTCCAGTGCTAAGATGTTGGGTGAAGATGACTTAGATGTGAGCCATATGTTAGACCAGTCCGTGTCTTCTAAAGTTCGTCCCAGGTCCTCCTCCCACCTCTGAACGTAAGAGGGTCTATTAAGATTTGCTACTCCATATAATTGATTATAAAGTGATGAAATTGTACCTTTAGCAAATGGATCTTTTGTACAGATTGATTCAAAAATGGATAATTGGGATAATGGTGTATCCCCCTTTAGGAATGGTGTATAGAAATTTTTGATTTGGAGATATCTAAATATCTCAGAGTTTGGTAGATCATATTTTTCTCTAAGCGATGGGAATGAAAGGAATGATTTAGATGCTATGAAGTCATTTAGTGTCTGAATGCCTGATGTTGTCCAAGCTTTAAAAGAATTTGGGTAGATCCATGCCGGATAAAAGGCCGGATTTCTGATAAAAGAAAGGAGAGGATTGTGTGGAGATTGTAACTGATATTTGGTTTTTAGTTTATCCCAGAGAGATAAGAAGTGTTTAGTTATGGGATTATGAATTTTAAAGCGGTCTTTAGGATCAAGCCATAATAAATTTGATATCAATAGAGGGTCATTTTCTGAAGCCTCTATAAATACCCATAATGGGATTTCCTGTTTTGCATGGTATTTGGACAGACTGGCCAAATGTGCTGCTCTGTAGTAGTTAGTAAAATTAGGGTATCCCAGGCCTCCTTTATTTTTGGGAAGATGTAGTGTGTGTATAGGTATACGTGGTTTAGAAGAGCCCCATATAAACGAAGTTGCTCTTTTTTGTACTATTCTCAAAAAATAGGAAGGAATTGGAATAGGGAGGACTCTGAATAGATAAAGCAATTTGGGTAGAATAGTCATTTTGATTGCATTAATCTTCCCTATCCAGGATAAAGGAAGTTGCGACCATTGTTTTATCAGATTTGTGATCTGTTTTAATACAGGAGGATAATTGGTTGAGAATAAGTCAGAATGAGATGCTGTTAAATGAATTCCAAGATATGGGATTGATTTTTCTGCCCATGTGAATGGGAGTGCAGCCCTAGCCGGGATCAATTCCATGTTTGTGAGTGAAATATTAAGCACTAGGCATTTCTTAGGATTAATCATAAGGCCGGATAGGGCTGCAAATCCATCAAGAGCTGGTATTAAGTTAGGACCAGAGACCTGTGGTGATGATAGAAAAAGTAATATATCGTCTGCAAATATACATAATTTGTGTGTAATACCTCCTACTTCAATGCCAGTTATAGTTTGGTTTGTTCTGATGTATTGGGCCATGGGTTCGAGTATAAGGGCAAATAATAAGGGAGATAATGGGCAACCCTGTCGGGTACCTCTTTCGATATTAAAGGCTTCAGATTTGTATCCAGCATATTTTATATAGGCTTTGGGTTTATTATATAATGCTTTGATCCATGTTAAAAAGTGGGGTCCAAAACCCCATTTTTGTAATGAATATTGCATATATTGCCAGGATACTGTGTCAAATGCCCTCTTAATATCGAGAGATATTTGGCATGAAGCCTACTTGATCTCTATGTATTAATTTTCCTATAATGCTATTGAGGCGTTTTGCTATTATTTTTGCTAATAATTTAATATCGAGGTTTAACAGAGAGATAGGCCGATAATTCACACAGGAAGTATCATCAGAAAGGGGTTTTGGGATCATACAAACAATTGCCATTAGTGTTTCTTGCCAAAAAGAATGTCCATCTAGAAGTTTGTTAAAAGTTTCAGTGAGAATGGGAGAGAGTATTTCTGAGAATGTTTTATAGTATAAAGCCGAGTAGCCGTCTGGGCCTGGTCTTTTGTTAAGTTTTAGGTCTTTTATGGCATTAGCAACTTCATCTATAGTTATAGGCTCATCCAAACTGCTTTTTTGATTCTGAGATAACTCAGGTAAGGTTATTTTTGAGAAGAAGGATTCAGCCTCTGTAGGATTAAATTCATTGTTTGTCTTGTATAAAGTTGCGAGATGTGAGTGAAATTTATGGACTATTTTAACTGGATTACAAGTGTAAACATTTTTTGATAATTTCAAACGTATTGGTTTGAAAGATTTGTTAGTTGAATTTAATGCCCGAGCCAAATATGTACCTGGTTTGTTTGTATTCATGTAGAAATTGTGTTTGGAGCGTTTGAGGGATTTATCAACTGACTCAGTGAGAAATAGATCGTATTCCAATCTAGATTTTTCCAGATGAGATTTTGTACTCTGAGATGGATTATCTTGAAATGATATGTAGGCTGCATTAAAATTGAGTTCTAGTTTTTTTGCTAGATTTTTGCGTTCCCGTTTAAATAGTGCCATTTGTCTTTGTATTGTACCACGCAAGACAGGCTTATGAGCTTCCCACAGTGTTATTGGGGAGATGTCTGTTGTATTATTAATTGATATGTATTCCTTTAAAGCTTGTTCAATGGCCATCTGATGTAGTGGATGTTTGAGCATTATGTCCGGTAAGTACCACGTTGGGTCATGCGCTTTTGGTATGGCTGAGGCTATAGTAGTGTATACTGCATTATGGTCAGACCACGGAATCGGAATTATATCTGATGCAATAATTTCTGGTATCATTCCTATTGTTAGAAAAATATGATCTATTCTGGTGAAGGTTTGATGAGGGTGCGAGAAATAAGTGAATTTCTTTTTCATTTGGTTACTTTCTCTCCATGAATCTACCAGATTGTATTTGGAAAGAAGTTGAGAAAAAGGTAATCTAGAGGTAATTTTGGATGGTGTAAAAGGTGATTTATCTAGAAATGGGAGGAGGACCTGGTTCGAATCCCCACACATTATCACTGTTCCTATTTTGTGTGTATTAATCACTTGTAATATATGTGAGAGGAATGGTGTAGGTTGTTTGTTAGGAGCGTAGTAGGAAATCACCGTGATTGCTGTATCCATTATATAACCCATGAGTATCAGGTATCTACCTTCTGGGTCTTTAATTTCTGATGATAAGGTGAATGGTGTGGATCGGTGAAATGCAATTAGAGTTCCCCTTTGCTTGGTACAGGCAGAAGCCGTGTAAATTTGTTGATAAAAAGGAGAAATATATTTTGGAGTAGAATCTTTGGTGAAGTGTGTTTCTTGGAGGCATACTATGTGAGCCTTCTTGTTATGGAAAGTACAGAAGGCTTTGGTCCTTTTTTGAGGGACATTTATTCCCTGAACATTCAGGGAAAGTATATTCAGTGGTGCCATGGCAATAGATCAAATAGTTTTGACTTACTTTTTGTTATGCAGAGCTGACTGCGCAGATCAACCTGTGTGGACTGAAGAGATGAATAGATAGAAAAGAAACCAGTGAATTCTGGAGTAAAGAGTAAACAAAAAACATATGAGATTAGATGATACATTGTATAAATTATTTTTTGCAAGTAATCACAATTTACCCGTGAAAGAGAATAAATATCTCTCTCAGGGGAATAAGTGCCTTCGTCACACTCCCACATAATATGGTTGGGAGAATGAGGAAGGCTAATGGGGGTACACGGATCTTCCGCTTACAGGAGAGAAGTGCTATGTCAAAAGACATCAAAATGATGTTTCATTAATTGGAGTGCAGAATATAGTTTTTGTTGAAATTATTTATTCCAGGGTGGTTGTATATGGTTAGTCTTGCCCTAGGCTAAATAATTCAGTTAGAGAGGTACTGTTAATAACATTGGTATTGATGAAGATAGTTTGAATTATTTTGGGATTTTAACCCTTTTAGAGTAAACAATTACATATTTTATTCATATGTAACTGTTTAGATATTTAACTCATAAAATTGAGGTTGTATTGCTTCAGATTAGAATAAACAAAAACATAATTCTAGGAACTAGTTAGGTAATAATATATTTGTTTTAAGAAAAGAAAGAAAAAGCTTCCATTACTTCTGGATTATTGAACATATTTGTCCTAAAAAGTAATACATCTATTGTTATTACCTGATAATATATAACTGAACATGAATTTCCTTATTTCACTTATATATTCTAAGGCTATATGAATCAGAAGTAATAAGAAATATAACTGGAATGTAACATGATCCCACACAGTGTGTGACTATCAGAATGCAGTTACATTCAGTTATAAATATAGGTTTTTTTATAGAGAACCATCTCTTAGTATAATAAATGAAGAGATATTAGGAATTAGGATGTCAGTCCATTGAATCTTCTTGGTCCATGGATGATGTGGCATAACGGCCTCTTTTGTGAGAATGATGATTCCCATTTTGTTCTGAAATTTTCTGGGTGCTGCCTGAAGGTGAAGATGATGTCATTCTTCTGCGTGTGGGAGAGTTGCTGCTTGTGGGTTCTGTCAGATTTAATTTTAAAATGGTTTGTTGTAGTTCATCTGCTGATCTGCTTCTGTAAATTGTACCTTGGTAGTTAAATCTGACTGAAAAGGGGAAGCCCCATTGATACATAATGTTGTGGCGTTGCAGTTCCATTAGTTGGGGTTTCATGGATCGTCTTTTAGTAATAGTAAGTTGGGATAGGTCAGCAAAAATTTGATAATTGTGTCCTTGAAAATTAAGTTCCTTTTTTTCTCTTGCAGCAATTAATAATTGTTCTTTCGTTCTGTAATAATGACATTTTGTGATTATATCACGTGGGGGTCCATCTTTCTTTTTGGCTGTGAGGGCTCTGTGTACTCTGTCCAGTTCTAAACGTTCAATAGGGATATCTGGCTTTAGTTCTTGTAATAGAGCAGTAATAGTAGATTGCAGGTCTGTCACAGTTTCAGGTATTCCCCTTATGCGCAAGTTTGAACGTCTGGCTCTATTTTCGTAATCTTCGAGCTTAGTTTGAAGTATTAAATTCTCTTCTTTTAATTGTTTCAATTCTGTCATATTTACTTGGGTTGTAATTTCAATTTCATCCATTTTTATTTCTAGGGCTGCGTTGCGGTTTCCCAGCTCTCTTATTTCTTTGGTTAGGCTTTTTGTTATTTGGTCTGAGGTTTGTTTTAAAGCCTTATGAAGCATCTTTTCAAATTGTAATAATATTACTGGGGATACTGAGGAGGCTTGTGGAGAAGTTTGTGAGAGGATTTGTTCTGTATCTGACTCAAATGGAGAGTCTTGCTGTGACATTTTCTGTCTGTGAGAGCGCCCTGATGCTGTATCTTGTGAGGTGACTGGAGCTGCTTCAGCTGCAGTGAGTGCCTGTGAGCTCTTTGTGAGGTGATTTTTATTTCTGCCACGGTTTCCTCCCAGTACCATATTTCCTGCCCAAACTTTCACAGTTTGTTCCCTGGGGCAAAAAGGTTCAAATGGATACCTTTTGAGCCTGCAGGCCCTGCTTTGTCCTTCTCTTCTCTCCTCAGCGGTGTGGAGCTCTAACAATGCATGTCTGCTCCGCTAGGCTCCGCCTCCTGCCCCCTTCTTCCAGACTTTCAAATAGATCTTGCGTGTCTCTTCTTTTCTACAATTCAGAAGAGTCACTACCTGCCTTTCAGAGAACCTCTTACTTCTCAGCATTTCCTCCTCAATAGCCAGGCTGCCAGATTCCACCTCTTCACCTGAGGGCAGCAGATTGGGCCTTGATAGAGGAGGTCTTCCCTGACCGGCAATATCCAAGGTGGTTCCACCGACAGCTTCTTTAGGACAGAGAACTATGACCTCCTGGGCCAGTGTGGCACTATCAAGATCAGGGTCGTGTCCTCTGACTGGAATTTCCTCAAGACTGCGAGCAACTGTACAGGAGGGGGGAAGGCATAGCCTTTGGAAAAATGCCAGCTCTTAGAAAGAGCGTCCACCCCTATTGCTCCATTCCAGCGGTTCAGAGAGAAGAAGAGGGGAGTTTTTGCATTCTCCCTTGAAGTGAAAAGGTCCACACATAGGACCCCCCACTTCTGGACAATCATCCAGATGATTCATAGATCATAGATGACTTGACTCGGTGCCCAGTCGCTCTCTCTTAGCTTCCTTCTGCTGAGGAAGTCTGGCATCTGATTTAACTCCCCCTTCAGGTGTACTGCAGATAGTGAGAGCACCGTGACCTCGGCCCAGTTGAATATTGTTTCTGTCAGAGCCCAAAGGGAGCTGCTTCTGGTGCCCCCCTGTCGGTTGATGTAAGCAACTGCTGAGGAATTGTCTGAGCAGACCTGGACATGATGTCCCTGGAGCTCCTGTTGGAAAGCTCTGAGAGCCAGGAAGATGGCCTTCAGCTCTCTCCAGTTCGAGGACTTCCCTGCGCCCTCGACTCTCAAGGATCCCTGCGCTAGACTCATCCTCAGGTGTGCTCCCCAACCCATGCCGCTTGCATCTGTTGTGATGACCTTGGATACTGGCAGTACCCATTCCAGACCCTGTGAAAGATTGGCTGCCTTCCTCCACCACCACAGGGACCTCTTTACCCATATTGGAATGAGAACCGCTGAGTCCAAGGACCTCTGAGTGTGGTTCCAAACTTCCAGAATGAACAACTGTAAAGGACGGAAGTGCAATCCCACCCACCTTACAGCTGGGAGGGCAGACGTCAGTAGTCCCAAAGCTGACATGGCCTTTCTTATGGAGATTTGTTGATTGCCTTGTAGAACTGCCAAGGCTTTGTCTACTTTGCAAATTTTCTCTTCTGGAAGGAACACTCTCTGTGGGTTGAGTCCAGAATGTAACCTAGGAATGTAACCTTCTGGGATGGAACCAAGTTGGATTTCTCCAAATTTAAGAGCCATCCCAGATGCTCCAACAGACTCCTTGTTGCCTGCAAATCCTGGACCAGCT